>NC_139700.1:35456240-35508740 GCF_964188405.1 Protomyctophum parallelum
CCTTCCCCCCCTTACCCCCACACACACCTCCTCCGGTAATTGGTTTGCTCCTGGAGGCAGGGGGGTGGGGTGAGTGGGTGCGGGAGGGAGGGTGGGGGGGTTGCTGGGGGTTCAGGGAGGGGGTGGGGGGTGGTGGGGTTCAGAGAGGGAGGGGGAGATGTCAGGGAGGCTGACAGAAGAGCAGCGCCGCGCAGACAGACGAGAGAACAACAAACAAGAACAATTACACAGCCTGGGTGGGGCATTCCTTCATACTGAATGACTGACTGACTGCTTCGCACCGACATGCCCCCCCCCCCCAGAGCACAGAGGGAGAAGCTAAGTCATGGTGGCCAATTCTGGTCCTGTGGCTTATACCACAGCTGGGGCTCCATGCACCAACGAGCGAAAACGCTTTCGACCAATAGGCTCGACTGACGCGCTTGCATGCGCACGAGCTTGCATGAGCCTTGCAACGTTACCGTCAACAAATTTGGGTAAAGAGCGAGATAAAGGGAGTATTCTGGTTACCACTCTAGTTCATTTTATACCTCTATGGTTCGCACGCACGCACGCACGTACGCACGCACGCACGCACGCACAATTATCTTATACAAATGTCCTACAAATGAACATATTTTAATTTGATAACAATACAGGCATGCTGACTTGTGCAGGCCATTCATTCATCATTACATAATCGCCTAATTGCAATTATTTGAGCAACTCGAAATATTATTTATTTGTTATTTGTCATATCTGCCTCACGCAACTTTAGCTTAGAAAGCCAGAAAGCCAAAACGGAAATGTACTTTTTCTTTATGTTCCCAATGTCCAATGCCAAAAACACAATTAAATCATTATGCATATTAAAATATCATGATGGTGACAGACAGCCCTAGGCTTGAGCATCATGCAGTGTGCCTGTAGGATTTCCAACCTCATCTCACCCAAATATGGCAAAATAGCACGGAATGCCATTCTGTACATACACGCCTGTACATACATGCCCAAAGACCTTGGCGTCACACTAGACTCAAACCTCAAATTCGACAGACAGATAAACTCTGTAGTAAAAGGGTCATTCTTCCATCTCAGACAAATCACCAAAATAAAGCCCTTCCTCTCCACACCTGACACCTGATCCATGCCCTCATCTCAACAAGACTTGACTATTGCAACTCACTCTCTCCAGACTACAACTCGTCCAAAATTCTGCAGCTAGACTTTTGACCGGCACCCGTAGACAAGAACACATCACCCCCGTCCTAGTTTCCCTTCACTGGCTGCCTGTAAAATTCAGAATACATTTTAAGGTTTTAATGTTTGTTTTTAAAGCCCTTCATGGTCTGGCACCTCCCTACATATCTGCCCTCATCACTCCCCCCGACTCCACTAGGGAACTCAGATCAGCAGACCAGATGGTCCTGAAGATCCCTCCTACTCACCTGAAAACAAAAGGCGACCAGGCGTTCTCGGTCGCTGCACCCAGACTCTGGAACGCCCTGCCACTGGTTGTGAAAGCTGCACCTTCTATGGACATTTTTAAATCTCGTCTAAAAGCACACATGTTCTCCCTGGCCTTTTAACACCACATGCCCCTCCCCACTTTTTAATCATGTGTTGCTGTGCTCTCCCATCTCTTGTCTTGTTCTGTACTTCTTTTATATTACTCGTGAAAAATGTTTTTACTGTATCTTTTTGTGCTACTATTTTGCCTACTGTATATGTTTGTTTTTTATGCTGTCCAGCACTTTGGTCAACCTTAGTTGTTTTAAATGTGCTCTGGAAATAATTGACTTGACTTGAGGTCTAGAAAACCCCAATCTGTACATATATACGCGGCTTCCATTAGTATTGTATGTACGGAATTGCCAATCCATGATATTTCACCGTGTTTGGGTAAGTTCGGGTTTGACATAATTTACGATTCTGTGCTATTGGGTTACAACTCGGATGGACAAGGATGAGTCGGCTCTACTGAACTTCGCAGCGGTCGACAGGGCAACTCGCGGCCCTTAGGCCACTCGGTGGTGTCTCCCGTGGCTCAAGTTCGGTAGAGATGGCGTCCCTCCGTCATTGTGTATACTGCGTGTGTGTGAAAATGGTGAAGTCCTCGCAAGTATATAGTGATACAAACGTGTGTGTCTGTGTGTGTGTGTGCGTGCGTGCGTGCGTGTGTGCGTGCGTGCGTTGAAGTGCTGCGAGCTGCTTTGCTCTCCCCAGTCTGTCTCCACCCAGGCCAGCCTCCTGCCGTCACCTCTGTCAACGAGCAGCTGTTCCCGGCCAGCCTGGCTGACACGAGGACAGGCCCAGGTCTGCAGTCCCACAGTGCTACTCTCACCTATCAGCTCCAACATCAACAGGTCTGCAGGCAGACTGCACACATGCCTCACTTCAGTCCTGCAGGCACCGTGGAGTCTGTGGACTGAACCGCTGCTTACCAAACCCTTTTTCATATCAAGGCACATTGTTTATTTGGCATTTGAGCCACGCATACGGACCACCATGTGATTTTGCCTCTCAGACCCCAAACTATTGCTGTGACACTGGTGCCGTAGGAGAGATAACAGGCCTAACGTTGATCACAATAGAAATTCTTCAACATTCTCTAGTTGTGTAGCCTTTTTGTAAATTAGGTAATGCCAGATGTTTAACAATACTTTAACTCTTGAGAGCATTAAATGAAACCAAATGGACAGATAAGGGTCCATTTATAAGTATACTTTCAATGTGTGCCCTGAACAAGCAGGCAGGCTTTTTATATAATAGGCCATATAAGGCATGGCAGTGGCGGGCATTTTGTGGTTCCACAAAATTTCACGTGATGAACGCCAACTCTGGCCCAAATGTTGTAGCATAATAGTTTCTGTGATTTAAAGTAAACTAAACAAAATATGGCCACCACTGCTCAGTGGTTAAAATTACAGTTCTTGCTCAGGAGACCTGGATTAGAATCTGGGGTATAGGGCTCAGATTTAAATTAGCAAACTAGTTAGCATAGCAAAATGGTCATCCATTCCATCAGACTATCTCTTTACTAGAGATCTCAAACATTCCATCTTATCTGTATTTGGTCATAAATTATTTAAACGCAGATCTATTACTGTCTATACCTAAAAGGTCAGAAGTGAAACAGATGTGCAAATATGAAAACAATGTATAGTATACATATCAAATCAGGTTTAGTCTCCTCCATTATTTCACAGAAGAGAATACAGAGCATGGAGATGAGATGCAACAGAAGACTGATGGTATCTCCTACCCCCAACATGTCACAAACGTGGAAGTACACAATAGATCAGCCATGATGACCTGCTTACCGCTGTCATAAAGCGTAAACTGAGGTGGTATCTTAGACATAATCACTAGATCCTCAGGCCTTGCAGGACAGTTCCGGCAAGGCACTGTACAAGGTGGCGGGAGAAGAGGGAGACAAAAGAGAAGATGGGAAGATAACACCAGAGACTGGGCTCACTTGAAACTCAGTGAGGCAATGAGAGCTGCTGAGGACAGAGAGGGATGGAGAGAGCTGGCCCTATCGACCCTCCGGGGTTACAGGATAGGTTTTTATCCTATTGTATTGTATTGTTAATACAGCAAATCCTATGATAAATGGACATTTTGGAATGTGTTTTTAACGGCGTCTACACATATTGTGCATAGACATGGGGATGATGTGAATGTGATCTCATCTCTCGGTTCCAGTTGAAAGTGTAGCAACTACATCTTGAACCAACTGCAAACACTTCACTGGTGTTAAAAATGTAAGCTCAGAATATGAAGAGCTCAACAACTTAACAACCAGGTCAGGGACAGACACACATTTATTCAATAGTTCTTCTTTACTGATACAAAAAAAAACTTGACAAAGAATCCCTGGTACTGAGTTTTAAGGTTATAAAACAAATCAGAAATATTCTTACATTTCTGGTAGAGGGCCTGATAACAGAAGAATAAGCCAATATTCGTATGAATGCATAGTGTTAGATTGTTAGCTTTTGGGGCCAAATAAAAGTTTTGAGACACCCAGCAGTTTATTTCAGTGAAGCAATCTTTCAGGGTAACCAGGCTACAATATGATGAGGATTAACTGAAGGTACAATTCTGTGCCACTTTCATAACAATTTAAATATATTTTGTATGTGTATGTTCTGGTGCAGGCAATCTAAGAAAGAATAGGGGTCAACAGAAACATAATGTTAGTAATAACATATGCCTATCAAAAGTCCTAAGAAATCCAAGTAGGGGAACATATTGAACATTTTGAAATAGGTGATGTCAGAATGTCCCATTGACGCCCATGTTAAACAATGATTTAAACATATGATTTCTTGTCTAAGTTTCACACAAAAGGTTCAGTACTGTCCAGTGTCCACAATCAACCAGAAACCATGTTGGTGCCATTTCTGTGTACTATAATGCATGTTTATGCACTCAGTTTTTATATTAATTTCATTATTATGTGAAGCATTTTCTGTATGAAAGTGAAATATATATTTAATAATAATAATAATAATAATAATTCACTAATTGTCAAGTAAAAATGTATTGTGGACCACATCCAAGTCGATTGGACTACGACACTGTCTGGCACCATGGAATCCACCTTACGTTGCCGAGGACCATCCCTGATCTGCATTATGCTGATCTTCATCGTGGAAATGCTGTCAAACTGGAGCTTCACTCTACAGACCAGCAATGGCCAGCACAGCAGGCTCAGAAGTCTGCAGAAAAATTATCTCCCCAATGACCTGTTTAACATCAACATCAGTGGTTCCCAAACTGTGGTGCGTGCACCCCTTGTGGCGCGCGAGAACCTTCTAGGGGGTGCGCAACATGAAAAGGCTAATGGTGGTGCTATGGTTTTATTTTAAATATATTAACATAATATTAACATATATGGCAAGTATAAGCAGAATATAGCCTATGCTGCATATATAAGCCATATTCAGGTTCATGTATGTGCATATGTGGATAAATAGGAAATGTATGTCCCACAGGGGGTGCATGGCCAAAAAGGTTTGGGAACCGCTGATCTACATGACCTACTGCATACAACATCTAGAAAATATGGTTACATGGACGACCTAGCCATCATGCTGTGATGACCACCTGGAAGCATAGACCAACAGGGTGGTCATAGTTAAATGATCAAGCTACACAGAAGAAATTAAGACCAAGGTGTCATCAAGGTTCTCACTGCATGACCTGCAATGCATGGGGAGTCACTGCCAAGACACTGGATTTACAAATATCCACGCCAGCCCTGGGTCTTCTCTGCAGCCAAATGCAGCGTCCCATCCAAGTGCCGAAGTCCACTGTCAAAAAGGTTGATGTTGCCATCAACAGCACCCCCGCCTGTAGCCCACCCCATGTGCCAGTCCAAAAAGTTGAAATAGTTCTGTTGCAATTTGTTTGAGGGTAAACCCTATTCAGTATATTGCCTGCACTGATAGTGAAACAAACCAGTAGCCTACATTATATATTTTTTTGCTTCAGGCTCCAGTTGATTAATTTATTTCATATAAAAAGCATGTGGCCATCATTTATTTGCTTGGTGTATCTTTTCACTTCCCTTCATTCATCCATATTCCATCTCTCTCTCTCTCGCACGCACGCACGCAAGAGAGAGAGAACAGGCAAGTCTAACAAGACGTCATTTTGCAATTAAACTCAGTGCCCATATCTTTCATTTCTGACACTGCAGCGCAGCAACGCATACTGTTTGACAAAGCAATCAATCAAGCGAAATGAATGTAAATTACCAACTGCCTTCAATGCCTTCACAATGCTGGCTCTGCCCCTCCTCGTTCGTTACAGTACAGATGGAGTAAATGTAACCTCATCATTTACATTTAGCAGTGAATTCAATGGTTTGTGTCCAATTATTGTTTGTTTCCAATTATATTCTATTTTAATTGATCTAGTGACAAATCTGTTGACTTTGTCATCTTTACTCCTAATGTGAACAGACGTCCCACCGCGGAAAGAACGGAGCCGGCATCAACAGGAGATTTATTACCACATGCGTCCGGTAGACACTAATTTCCGGGAGACTCCCGCAACTTCCGGGGTAGGCGGGATGTCCGTGAATACAATACATTTAAACATTTAAACCACAGCTACTCAAAAAATAGCAGATCTACAAGCATGTCTACGACGTTGCGACTTGTAGATCGGCTAAAGTGTTCCAGCTAAGTTGTCACTCTTTACACTCATTCCCCCCAGATTCGGCACACACATGCATGGGAATGAATTAATTGTACTATGTAATATACTTTTGCTGCTATAGTATTAATGATTTCTTGGAAAGTATTATATGCCATATATTTTATGTCTTGATGAATTGAATACACAGGACCACAACGGACTAGGTACGTTTTGAGAGCAGTATTTGTCCAACATTGGACAAATGCAGGTATGTTTCTGCACTAGTAGTTGAATTAATTTCAAGTCGTTCTGAATTCAATTAAATTCAGGTTGACAGCCAGAAGGGCAGAGAATAATATATTATTTTCTTTGCTTTGCTTCCATGTCAGATATATATAGATATCTGACAGCACCTTTGAGGGCCCCAGTAATAATAAAAAACAACAACCATGCTGATCAATAGCTCACAGCACCACAATCTCAGAAAGTAAAGGAAGAAACAAAGAGAATCATTTTGAATTCACGTCAAAAGTCCAAAAAAGTGGGGCGCTTGAAAGCCTGGATTCTTACCCCCCAAAAACTTTGAATATAGAATAAGGACAACATGGAGAGATGAAAGGGATGATGATAATTGAAGATAAAGAGGGCGTGAAAGAGTGAGATAAATGCGAGACAGGGTGGAGAAGAGAGAGGTGAGAAGAACAACATGTCGGGAGGTGGAGAAGTGAGAAGACATAGTGAGGAGAGAGATAATCGGCTCGAAGATATTGTAGGAGACAGCTGGTACGGTGGGAAAAGCAGACCGAGTGAGGTGGGAAAGGAAAATAAAATAATACAGCGTGAGAAACAGTCGATGGAGAGACGGTGGAAGATGAACAGAGAGAGAGAGAGAGAGAGAGAGAGAGAGAGAGAGAGAGAGAGAGAGAGAGAGAGAGAGAGAGAGAGAGAGAGAGAGAGAGAGAGAGAGAGATATCACATGCTGGCAGGCTTTCTGGAAGCCCACTCCCCGAGGGCCCCTGCGGGTCCCTGGACCCCAAATGAAGGATTTCACATCGAAATCCTTAGTTGAAACTATCGACTGCAGCATTCACGCCTATATGGGAGAGAGAGAGTACTAGAACTGTGCAAGCTTGTCATGCTGAAAATGCTACTTGTGAACTCACGCCACCAACACAGAAAGCTTAAATATTCATAATTATCCACTACATTGAAATATTAGTTTTTACCATACTTGCTGCTGCTATTCTTTGAGTGTAGTAAGAAAGAGACAGAAGTCTGGCAATGCTTATCATTTAAGCAAAGCCTCCAACTGGGCATGAAAGAGGTTTAGCCGGAGGCAACACGTGAACACAGAACAATCCTCATGCAGCGCTCATTTGACTCAGGCTTAATAAGACCTGAGAAATGCTGGAAATGTTAACCTTGAACCCAAGTGTAGAAATTAAACCATATGGACCCCAACTCATTTGTAACTATGAGAGTGTAGGAATGAAACCAAATGGACCCTAACTCATTTGTAACTATGAGAGTGTATATGAAACCAAATGGACCCTATAACTCATTTGTAACTCTGAGTGTATAGAAATGGAAACAAATGGACCCCAATTAATTTGAAACTCTGAGAGTGTAGAAATTAAGCCTAATGGAGCCCAACTCATTTGTAACTCTGAGATTGTATTGAAATGTAAACAAATGGACCCCGTAGTCATTTGTAACTCTGAGACTGCAGAAATTAAACCTAATGGAGCCCAACTCATTTGTAACTCTGAGAGTGAAGAAATGGAACCAAAAAGGACCCTTTCCGAGTCCGTTTTCTACACTCTCACAGTTACATTTACACTTGGAGATAGTACGAGAGGGCGAGTGGTTCAAAGTGGTTCAAACAGCATTTCCCGTGTGAGGTGAGTGCAGTACATACTGTAATATGCTGCTCTGGGCACATGCGGCTCTACAACACAGCACAGCACAACAGTACAACATACTGTAGATAACTGGCACAGTATGAACCGGGCCAATATCTGTCCCCGGGTTCTTTCCATGTGCTCTCCTCCTCCCTCCCTCCCTCCCTCACTCTCCCTCCATCCTTCTCTTTTTTTTCTCTCCTTTCATCCCCCGCTGCGCCCCCCCTCCCTCCTTCCCCAGGCAGCTTGCTAAGAAGAGGAAATGCAGTCAATGTTTGATGAGTGCGAGTTTTAATTTTTCAGCCGCGCCGGGTAATAGTTGTGTAATCACATGGCGACTCTTTGAAATATTGATCTGAGGGTCCTGCAACGGAGGGAGGGAGGGAGGGAGGGAGAGATAGAGAAGGGAGGGAGAGGAACAGAAAGAGGGCAGTCGAATGGGAGGGGGCGAGATAGAGTGCGCAGTGAGACAGAGCAAGAAAAGGGCGATGGAATGGAAGAGAGAAGCAAAGGAGGCTGAGAGAGAGAGAGAGAGAATGCACTATCATGCGTACACTGAATAGTATTCATGGGTGTCTTCAATACACCAGACAAAGTGCATCGCCACCAAAGCTGCGCCGCTTTTTGGGGGCTTCCCATTGTATTCCATGCATATTTATTAATACTTTTGGTTAAATGATTACCATCCACATTTATTTCTGGGCCCGATCGAAGCCCTATTGAAATGTGTTTATTGTATAACAGGATAATTGCGTATTTGAGGGCCTCAAAAAGTACTCAAAAAGTTGCACAACTTTGTACACACATCACAAGTGGCAAAAAAAGTTAACAATAGATTACAAAATATTAAACTTGAAGCCCCTACAACACGGTTTTACCGCATAAACCTATATCATGTCCAGACTCAGGCTTGGCTCCAGGATGAAATTATGACTGTGGGGAAGTTGAAAATGGCGAGGGGGTACACCTCATTTTTATTTACTATAACAATATGTACATGAAACTTAAACTGAGGGGGCTGAATTTGCATACTTGTTTTACGTGACTTATCTTACTTAGATCTGCCCCCTCTTCTGATTGGTCGATATTTGAGAGTTCCTATATTTTGTAACTTTTGAAGTGTTTGTCGTACAGCCTTGGGAGTCGCGTCACTTGATTCGGTTGAGAGTTCTTGGCCCTCATTGGAGTTACTTGACCCCGCCACCTATTCTGATTGGTCGATATGTTATAGTTTCTATCTTTTGCCATAATTGTTTTTCACAGTTTATCATAGTCTGTGTCCCTCATCAACAGACGGAGGGGATCGCACAGGTTCCCATCCCACAGAAATGATTGGAATGAACATACATATGGACAGAACGCACAGCTGTGTGGAAACGAGGCATCAGGAAGCGTCCATTTGGTTCCTAACTATCAATCAGTAACCCCATGGAACCTCTTCAAAGAACGCCGGGGGTGCCCATGCCCCCATGTTGAGAACCAGGACTTTAGTATAAACATTCTAAACAGGCCATATTGTGTGCTTTGTTAATCAGGCATATTAAATTGAGTCGGTCGTGCATTTGGAACGAAATAGAACGGTCAATTTAGCCCCGTTTTGTTGCATTCAGCTGGCATATCCAGCACTCCAAGTCTAAATCATTTTGAAGTGTAACGCCAGTGGAATTATATGAAGAAGAAAAATATAATGACAACAACATGAGCCCAATATAGAAGGCATTATGCATGAGCACAGCTGTTGATGTTGCATTATGGATTAAGATTAGCATGTTGGTACACAGTCAAAATACAGAGTGTTAATTGAACTCTGAGAGCTGGGTCGATTTTTACACCCACAGGATTTAGCCGCGTACGTGACTGTGTGTACGTATGTGCGTGCTTGTGTGTGCTCACTGCATATAAATGACACAGAGAGAGAGAGAGAGAGAGAGAGAGAGAGAGAGCGAGAGCGAGAGCGAGAGCGAGAGCGAGAGCGAGAGCGAGCGAGAGAGAGAGAGAATAGAGTAGTGGTGAGTAGACAGACAGACAGACAGACAGACAGACAGACAGACAGACAGACAGACAGAGCGAGAATGGGGGAGAAACAAGGGAGTATAAATTAAGTGAGAGAGAAATACAAATTGTTGTTCTCAAGATCGTTTGCTCTTCTCTTTCTGTCTCTCACTCTCACTCTCTCCTTTATTATCATTTTTATTATCATTTTATTGAAAGTGAAAGAGTGTAATTGACATTTCATACTTGAGTCGCGCATGTTGTGGTCTTCTTAAAGTGATGGGGCTGAGAGGGGCCACAGACACTCACTTCAAACCCACACTAATGAGCCTCTCAGTTCCTCTCTTTCAGTGACCGAGGCCAATGTTTTGACAAATTATTTGATGGCATTCCCTCCTAATGCAAACCAATACACACTCGCCCAAACTACTTCAAAGCACTGTTGAATTTATGATATTGGGTTTTCTTTTAACTCAGGCCCAACACTTAAATAATAAAGGGTAACTCACAGGAAACGTACACAAAAAGGCACAATGTATGAAAACACCACACACACACACACACACACACACACACACACACACACACACACACACACACACACACACACACACACACACACACACACACACACACACACACACACACACACACACACACACACACACACACACACACACACACACACACACACACACACTTATAGATGGCTCGCCACCTCCAAGAGCCATACCATAAAAACAGGATATTATATGACCCTTAATTATATGGCCCTAGCTTTCGCTTTGGGTACATTTGCAGCTAGTCTGTGTTGGGTCAACAGTCAGTCATTGGCCTCTCATCAGCCTGGGTCTCAGTGTGGCACACTGAAAATGAGTCATTTGCTTCCCACCAGAGACCGGGAAAATGAAAGGGAGACAGAGGGGCGCACGAGAGAGAGAGAGAGAGAGAGAGAGAGAGAGAGAGAGAGAGAGACAGAGACAGAGACAGAGACAGAGACAGAGACAGAGACAGAGACAGAGACAGAGACAGAGACAGAGACAGAGACAGAGACAGAGACAGAGACAGAGACAGAGACAGAGAGAGAGAGGAGAGATTACAGAATGAAATGGCATGAGGAGGAATGACAAAGAGATGGGTTGAGAGGGGGAGAACACGTTTCACAGTCAGCCAGCTTCCCTCACTCCCCAGACGCTCCCACTGTGGATCTGAGCCAAGGAAACGTTGTGAAACATCAAGGAGATAAACGCCTTCCTCTCTTTCCACTTTTAACTGTTGCGGTTATGAAATATGAAGTCAGTGAAACTGGCAGGCTTTATAAGGGACTGCTCCCACGTGCTATAGAACAAAATAGTCATTTGTTACGAGCCAGTTCAGCATATTCCCAAAGGCCAACGTTGTCGATCTGAGCCAAAGAGACAGGACACGCGTTTAGTGTGACTGCTCTCTCCAGATTTTGCAAGCACGGCTTTTCTAGTGCAGTAATCCAGTGACAGTTCCTGGAATCAATAGTGCCAAAAAGGAAATGTAAAAGGCCCGTGAGAGTTCTGAAAAGTACCTACATCCACTTTGAACCTCTTGAACCTCTTCCTCTTTTGGGCATGTGATTATATTATTATTTTAAAAGAAACAGCAACTCAGTGTGACACGATTGTTGTACACTAAAGAATATAGAACTTAACCACTCTATTTATCATGCACCAAATATCTGGAACAAACTCTCAGAAGACTGCAGGTCTGCTGCCTGCCAGTTATTTATTTAAAAAATACAACTAAAGACATTTCTGTTTGCAGCTGTCTTTGATTGAGTTATTTTTCCTTTGTTATTTTCTCTTCTGGACTGTAACTGTTATCATTTTTTTTGTATTAGTTTCTTTAAGTGCATCCTAATGTCATAACCGTTTCCTTTTCTTGATTTACCGTGTAAAGCAAATCGAATTGCCTTTTGTGGTTGAAGTCTGCTATACAAATAAAACTGACTTGCCTTGCGTCTCTATTCTGGGCATGTCAAAATAATTGTCGTTTGGCAAAGTCTATAAGCTCACAGCCTCACACTGTTAATTTAACTCTGAAACACTCATGTGATACTGTATGCTGTGATACCCAATGTGATATGATGCTGTTATGCTGATATTATGCTGTTATGCAAGGGCACAGCATTCCAAGCGACTCCCCTGCCAGGGCATACTGCCGACTCCCAGCTAGTTAGCTGAAAAGTGTATTACAGATTCCTTTTTAACAGTTTCAAACAAGTGTTTGTTTTAATGCAAATGGTCCCCAGTGCTTGAGAGAGCTGTTACTTTGATGGCCCTGGAGACAAAACATATTATGGAACCATTCTATGTACGAACTCCAATCTAAGCTGTCTGAATATTTAGTGCTGTTTAGGCCTGCAGTAAAAGCACCCAGCTCATTAAATCCCATCTAATGAGCTAGTTTGGAGCTTTTTTTATGTCTCGGAACACTTCATTGGTTAAGATCTACAAAGCAGGGAGCCTATGGGACATGAGAACTGGCTTGTATGTACCAAGTAACACAAACCTCAAGCCTGATGCATGTTTAGTTGCGTGTCTACTGTATGTTGCACATCGAAAACAGCCAGTCTTCAAGCTCACAACGTGCTGCACCACGACAGGTTTGTAGATCTGCTAATTGTTAGGGCACAATGCTGGCGAGCAACATATATCAGATACAGTAGATATATTAGATTCATGTCGTCTTTCTTTAGAGTTTATATAAGCCTGCAGTATGAGTTAAAGGCTTTTAACATTTTGATGTGCTAAGAACATTGGAGGGTTTTAGTTTTACTTTCATGTTTCACTTTGCGAGCGAGTGGCTTCTCGGTTCGGAACACCTCGCTCGCTCGCGCGCACACACACACACGCACACGCACACGCACACGCACACACACACACACTTCAAATCCTCACAGAACAAATCAATTCCATTAAAGCCCAGAGGCTTTCACTACATGTTGATGTTCTGACATCAAAAGCTCTATATTATTCATTCATTGATAAACTATTATCTGGCGGCTGTCTCTAACGGACTAACTCGTTCCAGAGTCCTGGTATGTATAGAACCATAGAATAAAGTGATCCAGTTCAGTGGCTTAACATACAGTCCCATAGGTTTCCACTGTAGCTATAGAGACAATGTACCGTGAAAACCCTCATCAGTTTAACCGCTTCTACTGTCAGCGGGACACTTAATGAAACACTTCTCCATGGTTTTCAAACACACAACTTCGTAGCACTTGCCTTGACGACCTTACAGGCGTATGCACTGGCTAAATGTATGTAGCGAGGGAGATTAGAGCCATATTTAAAAGAAATGTGGACACGGCTGACAAAAGCGCCACATTTTGTCCACATGCTCTCCATAACCAAACGTTTCATTTTGGAAGGGGGGGGGGGGGGGCACGTCCAATTCAGTAGTTTAATGCCAGTTATCAACAGTTATATGTGACCATACCATTGAGAACCTATAGGGGCAACATTTTCAAATATACATTATGCTTTAGCATGTGGACAGTGTGCTAGTACTCATAGACACTGAGCAGTTCATCCAGTCACAAAGAATCCATGATAGAGTGGAAAACAGACCTTTAACAGTTCATACAATGGCTATACGTACCAATAAGAGTGAGGCCAGCCAGCAGCACTTGTCGCGTTTACAGCCAACTCTCTCCCTACTATTTCACCCACCCACCTATTTGACCCTCTGTGTTTCTGTCCGTCTCTGTTTGTGTGTGCGTGCGCACGTGCGCATGTGCGTGTGTGTGTGTGTGTGTGTGTGTGTGTGTGTGTGTGTGTGTGTGTGTGTGTGTGTTTGTGTGTGTGTGTGTGTGTGTGCGTGCGTGTGTGTGTGTGCGTGTGCGTGTGTGTGTGTGAAAAAAGGCCTTCAGAAAATTGACAGACCTGCACTTTTAGTTAAGGGAATTCAGTCCATTACATGTCTCACTGGAAGTCCCTTGAATGCCAAACGTGTCATTGTTGTCCAAGTGAAACCGTATTCATGCATGTACAGCCTGAGACATATACAGTATGGAAGTATAAACGCTCCATGCGTCTCATTGAACCAGTACCGTATCATCATTCCCAGGAGCTTCCTCCATAGATCCAAGCCAAGTCATTTTCGGACACATCAAATGCCCGTTTCCCTTCATATTCAGAAATAGTATCACCTAGAGACATGTACAGTATATACGTACGTAGCCTAAGAGTAAAACAAACATAGCCTTATGGGATTGTTATGATGCTCATTAGACAAGATTGTGCCATATTCGCTCGGACTGAACTCGGTGCTAATTTGGTTATGAGCCAATCACAGGGAGTGATGATAATTCTCTATCCAAACTGTAATGAGCCATGTCACATTCCCATA
Source organism: Protomyctophum parallelum (assembly GCF_964188405.1). NCBI lineage: Eukaryota > Metazoa > Chordata > Actinopteri > Myctophiformes > Myctophidae > Protomyctophum > Protomyctophum parallelum. Next base: position 35,470,652 of record NC_139700.1, read on the forward strand.
GGCGTACACTACAGAGAGCATTAGCCAATGAGCACTCTGTCTGGGGAGGTGTGTGTGTGTGTGTGTGTGTGTGTGTGTGTGTGTGTGTGTGTGTGTGTGTGTGTGTGTGTGTGAGGGTGTGTGTGTGTGTGTGTGTGTGTGTGTGTGTGTGTGTGTGTGTGTGTGTGTGCGTGCGTGCGTGTGTGTGTGTGTGTGTGTGCGGTGTGTGCGGTGTGTGCGAGCATGGGTGCGTGCGTGCATTTCTACATGTACAATACAAAACAAATTTGTTTACAATGGTGCAGGTGTGCACACGTGTCAGTTTAAGTGGTTACATTGTAGCCTGCCGTGTAACAAAGTGATATTTAAAATTAAATCTACATTCGGAGACAAGGGGGTACGCTAAGAGTGTAATTAAGTGCATGTGTGATTGTCCTATTTAAATGGTAATGAACGCTGAGCATTGAGACTTCTCCTTAAGGGAGTGCATATGGCATGAGCGGTTCAGTTCATTAGCAATGGCCTGGTGCGCTTGTTTGCAGGAACATTTGTCTTTTCCATGCCTCGACACTCTCCATACAGCTCTCTTCATACAGTGTGTGTCTGCCTCTTCCCCTCAGCTGGGCATCGCTATTATGGGATGTGCGCGGAGTAAACGTTTCCGTAATGTTTTCATTCCTTCCTTCCTCTCTCTCTCTAAAAACACCATTGACAGGCGACCGTGCGTGCAAACACTCCTAACAGCGGTTGTGTATTACACCACAGGTCGCTGTGACCTTGCACTGAGGCATTCTAATGAGCGTGACACATCACTCTGATAACACCTTGGAACACATCCACCTCGTTTAGTAACCTAGCAACAGACATTGTTTAGTTATCGCTTTCGAATCATGAATATGAAAAAATTAATAAGCCTCGTTTTATATTTTATCGCACAAAAGCACAGGAACTCGCTAGCTGATCTGCCAACTCACTAATTTCTGTCTATAATGACATGCCCAAAACAGGGACACCAGATTGAAAGTGGCAAAAGTGTGGTACAATCCATCTATAAATTCACCACGTCGCTGTACGTCTGTACATACTTCTGTACGTGTGTATTCTTACTATAAGGCACCAAGTCTCTGTGTGTGAGTACATACGTCTGTAATCCACGTAACTCAAGAACCATTCGCCCCACTGACTTCAAATTCGACACAAGCGTTACACGCCACCACAGAGGATGCAGTGGCCGGTGTCCAGTCTGTCAGACCCACGGTTGTCCCGAACCGCCACAAAAGGCCTCTGCCCGGGCTCTGGAAAGGGCTTCCGCACAGGCTCCATATATGGAGCTGGCCTGTTCTGACATCACAAAAGATCACCACTCTAGTTGCAATAATACAGTACACTCAGTTCATGCTATAACGTGTTGACATATAATGTTGACGTTAAAGAACCATTATCTCAGGATACAGTACTTTCTCACATTGTGGTAATGGTTTAGCACTAGTGTGGGAGAATCTATTCACGGTTTCACAAACCACAGACTGGGATTTCTGTCTCTCTCTCCCTCCCCCTCCCCCTCCCCCTCCCCCTCTCCCTCTCCCCCCCCCCCCCCCCCCCCAGCCCCTGGAGTGCAGTCCCTTCTTGCCCTTGTCTTTGTTTACGGAAAAACAGTAACCTTGACTTCAGAAATTGTGAATCAGCGGGTTGATGTAATGGCGGTCACACTGTACCTACTCTACCGTAAAATCACCAGTGTTTATTTAACTCTTTGGGTCCCTTTGGTGTCCACCTGTATGCTCTCAACAGTTACACTGACCCTGAGGATTTTACTGTGCTTGACCACAAAATGCATGATGGGAATTTTAGGGTACAGAGAAGAGGAGAATGTTTCTCCTTCAATGATGGACTGATGGAAGAAGTACTTCAAATCTTCACCCAAGTAAACTAAACTCTTAAGGCCTATTCATAGTCTGGATGAGGGGAGGTGAGGTGACCACCGGAGCTGAAATAGCCTTGAGCGGTGGCGAGTAAAAACAGAGAGAAGGGCTGGGGCGGTGGCAGTGGTTTGCTCTTCACCGCGGCTCGTGACGTCATGTTGGAGTTCGGTGGTCACCTAACCACCGAAAATCCAAACTATGTATGAGCCTTTAGGGTGCGGCCGGTCACACAGAACGTTTATTCCAAACATTATGCCAATGTTTGGCATTGGCAGAATCTGACGCATAGGCAGAATCAAAGATTGGTGTGACTGAACCCTCTTCGGATTCAATAGTAAAAGAACAAAAGTGTTTAACAGGAGCGGACTAAGTATTGAGCCACCATGGATGACCCGGTCAACTAAGGATATAGTTTCTTCATTGTTATGTTATGAATAATTATGAAATGTAATATGAACATACGTAAAAACATCTCAATTCAGAAGGCAAATATTTATGTTTAAAAAGCTTGCAAGGGTCACAGCTTTACATTACATTACCGTCACTAATACAGCCTGGGCTAATGTCTGCTAATTAAAAAAAACACCAAACACATTAAAGTATATGATATTATATTTATAATCACAACTGTGAAAGGGGTGATGATAACTAATTAAATATTTATGCCCTTAGTGGGGACATTAATTGTGACCAACTGCCTTCCTCTCACAGGTGCAATCAATGCAACTAAAAAGCACGCATTTTAACAGGCAATAAAACTGATTTGATGAACATAGTTAATGCCACTGAATCACAACAGCTTAGCAGATAAAATGGGCCTTAATGATGTTAAAAGGCAGAGTGAACCATGCACCTACCAGGAATTAAGACATTTACTGTCCACGTGGGAATTCGTTTTAGAGGTTTTGTCTGCTCCATATAATGACACGCCGCCTCATACACGTATCTGCTCCAGTGTTGTTGATTTTGTCGACTATGCGAAACATGTCCGTCGGCTACCTTTTTCCAATGACGAAAATGAAATTTTAACTAAGCTATGGTGACTACTACAAAAATATATATTGACAATTTCGTCAAATAAAAACGAGACTACAATGTCAGGGAGGGACTATAGTAGATAAGAGCTCAGGACATTGTGGTATTGCAGCTAAAACTGCTTTCTTTTTTTTAATTTATATTTTTTTGTCCCACGATTTTGTAACCCATTTTTCACCCCTGTGTCAATCATCCTGTGATGTGATCCTGGGCTCTACACACCCTCCGCCAACCTAGGGAGAGCAACGGACTTAACTCATGCTTCCTTCATGCTTGAGTTTCCCTGGTTGGACGTAGCGCGTGGAAGGAACACGTTATTCCAACCAGTTCCTTTCCCCTACATCAGGCGTCCCGGCTGGCCAGGGGGAGGCAGTTTAGAGACCAGGATTACTGCATGTTTTTGTGAGGGTACCTACCCTAGGGGACACGGGGAGAACATGCAAACTCCACACAGAAAGGCCCTTTCGCCAACCCCGCCTTCCGGTAAAGCTAAAACTGCTTTCAAAGTCCAGAAAGAAATGACAAGGCCTGTTTATATCAGAGTGGTGATTGAGGCTCAAACCATTAGAAATAACTTTGATGGACATAGACAATATGATATTAAATATTAAAAGCAGTTTTAAAATGCATGTTATTTGCGCTTTAAAACACATTGACAGCCATGGATGTATCTCTGTCATCTGGCGTCTTCAGTGATTACTCTAGAGGAACACATGATACTTTTACTGAAAAGATTCCTGCTAAAGTTCTGACAGAATTTGACTGTCTGGCCTGTAACTGTGTGTTGTCCTATTAACGCCTCAGGCTGGCAGGCAAAGGAAACATGTAACCTGGTAATGCCTGCTGGCTATGCCCTAATCCTCCTGTCCCCATGGTGCCTGACTTACACGTCAACGTCTGTCCCTGTTACTGTCTCTCACTCTGTGCATCTCTGTCTTTAAAGATGGACTGTCTGCTCCCCCCCCCCCCCCTCTCTCTCTCTGTGTCCGTGTAGCTCAGTCGGTAGAGCTCTCGCCTTTGGACCACAAGTTCATGGGTTCGAGCGTTCATTGGTTCACCGTATGAGTAGCACAGCTTGGTGTACTGGGAGTACTCAGCAATCCATTTCATAGTAACGGGGATAGACTCCCCGTCTGTCTTTCTCTCTCTCTCTCTGTCTCTCTCTCTGTCTCTCTCTCTTTCTCTCTCTGTTTGTCTGTCTTTCTCTATTTCTCTCTCTCTCTCTCTCTCTCTCTCTCTCTCTCTCTTTCTCTCTCTGTTTGTCTGTCTTTCTCTCTTTCACTCTCTCTGACAGGATTTCGTTGCCGTCAGGTGGAAACCTCAAATGTCCAAAAACAGTTACTTTTCAGAATTCTAATTCAAATTAAAAAATAATCAATCTACAAGCCCAATAAGGTGTCACATCGGGACTCGTTTTGAGCTTGCAGATCGGCAATCTTTTGTCACTTTAGGTGACACCGTAGAACTAAGAAGTGGTCAGTGTACGATAAAATGAATACAAAAGTATGAGAATGTGGAGATGAGAGGTTTCCGCTTCATGCCTCACTGCACCACGGCTTTAAGAAGTGGGAGAAAGGTCCGCTCACTGGCCCTATAACCTCACATAATGATGATTGGTCTCATCCAGGGACATTTATTATCTAGAGAGAGAGAAAAGAAGGACTTCTGCCGTCGGAATCACGGCCACAAAGCCACCATACCTCCTAAAGCCTCCTGATGGAGTGTTCAATAATCTAATGCTCCGAGGCGACAATTACAAGCCAGGCGGCGAGCACGACAGTGAGGGGGGGGGGGGGGGGTTTGGACTGAGATTGCTTAGCAACAGCGTCCGACTCAAGCAAGTAAAAAAGAAAAAGGAGGAGGGGGAAAAGCAGCACCACAGAGACTTTGTAAAGTATCGTTAATCAAAGTCTCTCACATAGTATATACAGTATAGGCTCTGTTTGTGCGTTCGGCCGGCCTCCACATTTAAACCTCACTTGCCCCTTTGTATTTGCTTGGAAATAAAAGATTATTTAAAATGTGCCCAATAACACTAAGTCACAGCAGCGCATTCAATGTTTGTGTTAACACAATGTTTGTGTTTACACAAATCCTCAAAGCTGGACATAGGGGAGGGCCCCTCAAAAAAAAATTGTGTAATCAATAATCGCTAAGAAGATAAGATAGTTTGTTGCTTTCGAGTGAAAACCTCATATATGCAAAACTTGTACTTTTTAGAATTCAAATTCAAATATAGCAAAAGAACTAGCTACCGGTACTCGTGTGACACTGTATTATGACGAGGCGAGGTATAGGGTTTACGAATTCAAAAAAAAATTGGCTTCTGCCCGACACAGACGCCTCGCAGCCTGGTTGTTTGGAGTAAAAGATCTTCATGCGGAAACGAACAGTTGACAGTGCAAACTGCAGATCCATCTCCTACCATGTCCCTGAAGGACATTCCACCTGTTTACACATTCTCCTCCAACACTCGCTCTGTCCCGGTCTCACCCCAGTCTCCCATACCTTCTTCTCCAATCTCTCAACATCAGTTCAACTCAATTCCCTTCAGCTCTACCCTTCCACTCCATTCAATCGGCATTTCGTCTGTGTGAGGTGGAGAGATTATACATCGCTTAAAAAAACAGAGAGGCAGATGAATTGGATTCCCCCCACAGGACAATAATGCATATGAGGACAGCGAGCTATTATGGACAGACAGACAGAGACAGAGACAGAGAGAGAGAGAGACAGAGACAGACAGATAAATAAGTGTTTCCCAAACTTTTTTTGTTGTAAATAACTTTTTCATCCAAGGCACCCCTGAATGACATTGTTACTTTAAATTAATAGAACCTTACATTTATGTCATATTACGGTACGTACATTATGCAAATCTTTCCTCCTAGGATACAATAATGTGTCACAACACTTCAGAGAATAGTAGTTTCCACGATGACAAAGTGAAAATAACTTCATACTTGACATTTAATCACTTCAACCGCAGCATCTCTGTTCTGGGGGGGAACACCAACAATAGCATTAGCATATTTTTGCAGAGGAGAACCGAACCACCAAAGTGGCTAAACTGAAGTGATATTGATCATTCCAAATATTATCAAAGTATTCTACGGCACCTTAGGGTGCTATACAGCACCCACTTTGAGAACTACAGGGATAGATAGATAGACCTTTATTTGATCCCGTGGGGGAAACACAAGTTGGCCAAGTGCCAATGGCAGTAGGCTACGGCAGTGAGAAGCACAGAGCAGATACAGAGAGAAGGAGATACAGCCGAGGGTAGCAACAAGATACTAACAGAGATCCAATAAAAGTAACAATATTCGTCCTGAAGGGAGACGAGAAATGTAATTTCCTCCTCAAGTATAGAAACATAGCAGGAAGAGGATGGTCTATGGACACTTAATGAAATCATCAGCTTTCTGGCCTGCTCTTTGCTGTTTTAAAAGCATCCATTTGGGGGGCCAGGAACTCACTATCAACACATGTATCTATCCGTGTATAAGCCTTAAGTCAAACGTCTCCATTATGGGAAGGGAGTGTGCTAACCCGCGCGTACGTGCGTGAGTACGTGCGTGTGTGTGTGTGTGTGTATGTGTGTGTGTGTGTGTGTGTGTGAGCACATGCCCTAAGGGCATGACTGTAGACCAGCTCTGTGGCAGAACTTAATGAACAGATGGTATAGTCAACAGATGGTTGAGAGGCTATCTCTGCATGCCCCGAAGAAGTGAAGAAAGACGTGGTGCGCGAGCGCGTGTGTGTGGGTGGACAGAAATAATTTGTTAAAATGTGTGTGTGCGTGCGTGTTCATTTGTGTTTTGTCCGAGTCAACAGGACAGCAGGGAAACCTGCCAGACATTGTGTTTAGCCTCAGATAACTCTAAAGCAGGGGGTAAAACAGTTTCATAGCTTGTAATTTGTCTAAAGACATGTCTTAAATAAATACGCCTGTTACCAGTTATCTTCAGAATATGAATAACTGTGTGTGATAGCTGATAGGAAAATATAACCACGCATTAGGGCTCAAAAAGTCTGGACACATTCCAGGTGTCTTCAGGGTGTTCTCTTTGACTGTTCTCTTTGTCGCTGAAACTAAAACTGAAACTAAAATGAGCCTCCCTTAACATCAAAGGTGCTTTTGCAATAATATTTCATTTGAACTCCGGCCATGGTGTGACAAAATATCTGAAATATTATATTTTTACGAAGGCCGTTCTCTCCTCAAATATGTGGTTCAAATGTATCGTTTCAGTTTGAATTGATAAGAAATACCCATGCTGTGAGCAGACAGAGTATTTGCCCAAAGATTACGATCTATACGCGTCATAACACAAAAAAACATAAAAGTGTTGTGAGCTTGTAGATCTGCCATTGTTTTGCTGAATGTCCCCCCCCCCCCCAGAATAGGCTGGGGTTCAAGTGGTTAACAAAATTAACTGGTGCAGCAGTGGTGCAGATATAACTGATAGATGTAACATAGAATATAAAATATAGCATTATGCATAATACAACTGTATAATCTAGATACAATTTGGCATAAGGTGCCCTCAATTGTGATACTCGGAACAACATGACCTCTTACATTTTATATTCCTGTTCTGGGAAGAGTAAAGGATATAATGAATCATCTCAACTGCAGTACTGCATGTCATTCTGGGTAAACTTACTGAGCTTGTTGAACTAGGGGTTCAACAAGGGTTCAAGGGGTTGTATTAGTATTATTCTGTCTTGCCATATACGTAGTATGCATTTAATATCAACAAAGCACTGCAGTGACCGACCGTCTGTGTCTGTCAGTCTCTGTTTGTCAGTTGGTCGATGCTCTTCTCCCTTGAGAATATGTCTGTCTGTCTGTCTGTCTGTCTGTCTGTCTGTCTGTCTGTCTGTCTGTCTGTCTGTCTGTCTGTCTGTCTGTCTGTCTGTCTGTCTGTGTCTATGAAACATAAGATTAGTATAGAGAGAAGTTCAAGTAACAGTGAAACCTCTGTGAACTCAATAAACGGCAAATAATGTGCACAGAAAACTCCAGAAGAGATTAACACACTTAACAAACAACAACTTCTTTATTCCAGGAGTTGGGGTGTTAAAAGACTGATTATGGTTATTAATGCAGTGGTATAGCTTACAGAGACCAGCGGTTCTCAAACTTTGCCATGTCAAGGACACCCAAATGTGCCATTTGAAAATACGGTAGTTAATTTGGAGAAGATTCCCATTTCTAAATTTGGAGTATAAAGTGTCAGTATAACTCAACCATCGATGGTAGAATTGTCTGGGGGGAGGCTGGTAAAAATTGGTCAGGTCCGGCGCTGTGTGTGTGTGCGTATGCGTGTGCATGCGTGCATGCTTGTTTGTGTGTATACCAGCAGGGAGAATGTGGGTTGAAGCTAGTAGTGATTGAGTACGGGTCTCCTTCAAACTCCACCATGAAGGTGTTCTATAATCAGGCATTTAATCCTCAGCTGCAGCAGCACGACTGCTTAGTGGGCACTAATGGAAGGCTGAGGTTGCTCAAGGCCTTCCCAGGTGTGTCTGTGAATGGAAAAGCCCAGTTCACATTAAGGACTCACAACAAGAGACGAGCTGAGTCCGGTGACTGCTCCCTTTTGAAACGCTCTAAAGTGTTCGTCATGGCCCACTCATCTATGAGTGCCTCAAAGCAGACCAGGGGTAGAAAACTGTCGTTCCCTGATGTCATCGCTAGGGACACAGGCATCAGTAAGCAGGAACTGGGGATGGCAATGAAGGACCGGGAAGTCTGGCGTAATATTGTGAAATCCACGATCTCGACCGCGGTCGAAAAATGATGATGATGATGACCATATACATGATTTTAGGGAAGGTCCCCTGTTCTCACTCAACAGTAAACAAACCAACATACAGCATACGTGTATACAGGGTAACTGCACATTTCTAAAGTGACAATTTTGTCATGGATGTTGGATCCAGAGTTCAGGGTGTAATGGTTATGGATGTTTGATCCAGAGTGGGGTGTATGTAATGGTCATGGATGTTGGTTCCAGAGTGGGGTGTATGTAATGGTCATGGATGTTGGATCCAGAGTTCAGTGTATGTAATGGTCATGGATGTTGGTTCCAGAGTTCAGGGTGTATGTAATGGTCATGGATGTTGGATCCAGAGTTCAGGGTGTATGTAATGGTCATGGATGTTGGTTCCAGAGTTCAGGGTGTATGTAATGGTCATGGATGTTGGATCCAGAGTTCAGTGTATGTAATGGTCATGGATGTTGGATCCAGAGTTCAGTGTATGTAATGGTCATGGATGTTGGTTCCAGAGTTCAGGGTGTATGTAATGGTCATGGATGTTGGTTCCAGAGTTCAGGGTGTATGTAATGGTCATGGATGTTGGATCCAGAGTGGGGTGTATGTAATGGTCATGGATGTTGGATCCAGAGTTCAGTGTATGTAATGGTCATGGATGTTGGATCCAGAGTTCAGTGTATGTAATGGTCATGGATGTTGGTTCCAGAGTGGGGTGCATGCAATGGCCTGCACTGACAAAGTGTTCTCTCCTTGATAAGGCCAATAGCAGCAAAACATCATTATCTCACTGCGATCTATTCATTACCGTTGGAATCTGTTCATTAGCGTGATGTCAGAGCTGTTTTGGAAGTGCACACAACTGTGACTTTGAATTACAGTGGATGTGGTGGAGTCGCTCTAATGAAACTCTGAAGAGATATTAATTGTAACACAGATAACCAATATTAATATGCTCAAGGAAATTACTGCGACTAAGTGTTGTTCAGTTAATTAATAGAGCAAGTCTGTATAGAATACAGAATGGAAAAACTACAGCGGGTGGTTCTCAAAGTGAGGTCTGGGGACCCCCAGGGGTCCTTGAGGGGGTCCCAGGGTCTCCCTAGCACCTTTTTAAAATATAAAAATCTATTTTAACCTATATCTATTTTTATCCTTATATTACATTGATTATTTGAAAATAGCTGTCTATGATCTTGCAATGTGTTACAATGCGGCGCATATTTAAATATCTTTGAAACATTTTAACACCACAAATCTGGTCCCTGGTACAAAATATTTTAGGATGGGGACTGGATCCACGGCCTAATACATATTAAAGAGGTTTGAGAACCACTGATTTACAGTATCCATCTATACAATACACTATGCAGGCTATTGAGCTTTTTGTAGCTTCATGTAACCAAATGTACCCATCGTGGCAGTGGATGCCACGATGCCAGATTGCGGCCGTATTGAGTTCACAAGTTCCCTCCTCCTGCCTGCATCTGGGCTCTCTCAAGCAGAAACGATGAACCCGAAGCAGCGGGACAAAAATCTCCATAATAATTTCGAGTTGTAGTCTTGTTAGGTTGTGTTTACATTTGCGCTTTGACACAGCTTCAATACGTCATATCGCTCCGATCAGAACGGTTTCGGAGTACATCATCTCTGCCCGAGAGAGACCAGATGGGAGCAGGAGGAGGAACTCACTACTCAGGTTATGAAAATGGGTCCATGGCCCAAAATTGTTTGCGACCCTAAGCTTGGGAAACACTGGTCTATAATAGCTGAGCTTCAACTTTGAACTCTCCCTATGCATTGTATGTTGTGTCAAGTCATTACCAGTTCCACTAAGTCCTGTAATCCTGGATATTACAGGCCTGCTAATTGCATGCCTATTGCCTACTGTAAGTCATCAAGCATTCAGCATAGTTGCTAATTGCATTAATGAGCCTATAATCCTTTATATACGTATATATATATTTAAATAACTATTAAACTGTATGTACAGCCCTATAATTCCATATTGGACCCACTCATTAGAGAACTTATAATAATATCATTGTGTCCAACAACTATATGATGTGTCATTATCAGTGCTGGCTATGAATGAATCACTCCTCACGGAAGACGAAAACTTTGACATTGACGGAAGATGAAATCTTTGACCCTCCCAGGGAGGGAAAAAGTACAACTTTAACAATCCAAAATATATACAGTCAGGTCCGGAAATATTTGGACAGTGACACAATTTTCATAATTTTGGCCCTGTACGGTACCACAATGGATTTGAAATGAAACACTCGAGATGCAATTGAAGTGCATAATTCCAGCTTTAATTTGAGGGTATTTACAACAAAATTGAAAGAAGGGTTTAGGAATTGCAACAATTTTCAAACATAATCCCCTCATTTTAAAGGACCTTAAGTAATTGGACAAATGAATATAATCATAAACAAAATGTTCATTCTTAATACTTTGTTGAAAAGCCTTTGCAGGCGATGACTGCCTGAAGTCTAGAACCCATGGACATCACCAAACGCTGGGTTTCCTCCTTTTTGATGCTTTCCCAGGCCTTGACTGCAGCTGTCTTCAGTTGTTGTTTGTTTGCAGGTCTTTCTGCCTTAAGTTTTCTCTTAAGCAAGTGGAATGCATTCTCGATCGGATTCAGATCAGGTGATTGACTCGGCCATTGTAGAATTTTCCATTTCTTTGCCTTGTAAACCTGCTGGGAAGCTTTCGCAGTATGTTTTGGGTCATTGTCCATCTGTATGGTGAAGCGCCGTCCAATCAACTTTGCTGAATTTGGCTGAATCTGAGCAGACAGAATGTTCCTATAGACTTCAGAATTCATGAGGCTGCTTCCGTCTGCTGTCACATCATCAATAAACACTAGTGACCCAGTGCCATTGGAAGCCATGCATGCCCATGCCATCACATTGCCTCCACCATGTTTTACAGATGATGTGGTGTGCTTCGGATCATGAGCCGTTCCAAGCCTTCTCCATACTTTTCTCTTCCCATCATTCTGGTACAGGTTGATCTTAGTTTCATCTGTCCAAAGAATGCTGTTCCAGAATGATGGGAAGAGAAAAGTATGGAGAAGGCTTGGAACGGCTCATGATCCGAAGCACACCACATCATCTGTAAAACATGGTGGAGGCAATGTGATGGCATGGGCATGCATGGCTTCCAATGGCACTGGGTCACTAGTGTTTATTGATGATGTGACAGCAGACGGAAGCAGCCTCATGAATTCTGAAGTCTATAGGAACATTCTGTCTGCTCAGATTCAGCCAAATTCAGCAAAGTTGATTGGCCGGCGCTTCACCATACAGATGGACAATGACCCAAAACATACTGCGAAAGCTTCCCAGCAGTTTTACAAGGCAAAGAAATGGAAAATTCTACAATGGCCGAGTCAATCACCTGATCTGAATCCGATCGAGAATGCATTCCACTTGCTTAAGAGAAAACTTAAGGCAGAAAGACCTGCAAACAAACAACAACTGAAGACAGCTGCAGTCAAGGCCTGGGAAAGCATCAAAAAGGAGGAAACCCAGCGTTTGGTGATGTCCATGGGTTCTAGACTTCAGGCAGTCATCGCCAGCAAAGGCTTTTCAACAAAGTATTAAGAATGAACATTTTGTTTATGATTATATTCATTTGTCCAATTACTTAAGGTCCTTTAAAATGAGGGGATTATGTTTGAAAATTGTTGCAATTCCTAAACCCTTCTTTCAATTTTGTTGTAAATACCCTCAAATTAAAGCTGGAATTCTGCACTTCAATTGCATCTCGAGTGTTTCATTTCAAATCCATTGTGGTACCGTACAGGGCCAAAATTATGAAAATTGTGTCACTGTCCAAATATTTCCGGACCTAACTGTAACTTATACCATATCCCTGTTCATTTTTCTCCTCTTTCCTCTCTTGTGGTCTCATTCTTTTACTCTCTGTTCCTCTCTCTCGTTCGCTCAGTGCCCCCTTTCTCTTGAACACTCCTCTCCCTTTCCATTTCCTTTGATCCTTGGCTCCCTTCACAGTGGGCGGGTTTACGGCTGGCAGGCGTCAACCAATCAGATTGCCGGGGGCAACTAGGGTCAGTTAATGACAACAGCTGCCAAGGATACACAGCAGGCGAGCTGACCCTCAGAAATCCTCTATTACACTGATAAACAGTAGCAGACTGAGTGGGGAAGGATAGAGAGAGAGGGGGAGAGAGAGAGAGAGAGAGAGAGAGAGAGAGAGAGAAAGAAAGAGAGAGATGTTGTTTTGGTGTTGTCATTGTTAGTGTGAAAGTGACTGCCTCTGTGTTTCGATGTCAATTGCCCGGAAGGAAGCCGTGCCACGAGAGAAACAGACAGGCCTTGGGCGGATATAAAGAGAGACCCAAACCAAACCGAATTATGCAAAACAACAAGCACAGGAAAAAGTCAATTTAGATTTACAAAGACAAGAGGGGAAAGAAAGTGTGAAACAAACACCAGGCGGGCAGGAAAACAAGTGAAAGGGAATTTGACTGACTGATTCTTGCAGCAATTCTCTGCCGCAGCGGTTCTGCAAAAAAAGTCATGTTCCCTTCCTGCCGCCTTCAGACTCACTCTGTCTGACTCACTCTGAGACTCTCCCTCTCTCTCAATCTCTCTCTCCCTTTTTTGTTTTAATTCAACATCCGATGATGCTAAGTTAATCTGCTTTTAATTAGCTAGGGTTAGCGAGAGAGAAGGAGACGCATGGAGGGGGAGAGTGAAAAGAAGGGATGGTTGGAAGGAAAACAGGAGATGGAGGAGCTTTCCAGAAGAGAGGTGTGTGTGTGTGTGTGTGTGTGTGTGTGTGTGTGTGTGTGTGTGTGTGTGTGTGTGTGTGTGTGTGTGTGTGTGTGTGTGTGTGTGTGTGTGTGTGTGTAAGAGAGCAAGCGAGAGAAACAGAGAGAGAGAGAGAGAGAGAGAGAGAGAGACCCATGGGAAATAAAATGAAATGGAGAAAGTCAATAGAGCTGGCAGCATGCCAAGGCTAGGCACACAAACAGCTAGCCTCTAATGTGTGTGTATTTGCCGAATCTGTTACAGCAGCCTGCAGTGTGTGCCTGCATGCAGTGAACGTGTCCTGTCCAATGTGTCCATGTGTGTGTGTGTGTGTGTGTGTGTGCGTGTGTGTGTGTGTGTGTGACTGTGTGTATGCCTGATCGGTGTGATTCATATTATGACTATTATCTCCGTGTATGCATGCCATGCGCAGGAGTGCGTGCGTGCGTGCGTGCGTGCGTGCGTGCGTGCGTGCGTGCACATGTGTCAGATCAGAGAACTTCAGGGAGCCTACATGCCAGCCTCTTGTATCCATTCATTGTCATTGACACTAAAACTATGACAAAAAATGTTAGTCGGCTTTATACTGACAATTTCATCAACAAATGAAAAACTAGACTAAAATGTTAGGGAGGAACTATAGTGGAGAAGAGATCCAGTAGAACTAAAGGACAAGTCATGTCATGCTCGGTTGTATGCTGAAAACAGTCCATTTGGTGAGATCATGTGTATCCCCTCAGGTGTCCCAAATTGATAAATCAACACAGGACTTTACTGTGGGTAAAGGAGAGCCGTCTAATGGAGAGTTGTGTCAATGAGGGGACAGAAACAGCGCCGGCCAAGTTGTTCATCATCATGTACTGTACTGTAACTCCAAGTAGCACACAACGCTCCCCATGCAGTGCATTCCGTATAGACCAGTTCAGGACTTTGTCACAATTCGCTATGTAGAAGTCTATGTAGAAGACATGGCCCCGATGAAGTGAGCAGAGGAGGTCTACGCAACTCTCCTTATATGGCTCTGGGCCGTAAAGGATATGAGACACAGTGGGAGGGCTGATTTGTTTGGGGAAGTGTTCATATTTATTTATTTATTTTAGTTTTCTTCCTGTCACAACAATGGACTTGTATTGTGCTACAGACAGCGGGAAGTTCGAAAATCAATGGATAGAACTCCATGACTAAGTACCCACACTCTTTGTTAGTTGAGGCATGCATTCAGTATGGTGAACGTCGTCACTGAGTTCACCTCAGAAAACCGATTCAATGTATACAGTCACAATCATTTCGAAGGTTTTGGGAGAGAAAAAACACCCTACACGTAATATTGTCTTATAATTGTAATCCTCTTTTATAATCTGTTCCTTGTTTCAGTTTTCTTTTGTTTTGTTACCCGTCTAGGAGCTACAGATAGAAATTAGCATTACTGTACTGTTAAGACTCTGGCATGTTTACTAGGGCTGTCAGTTCACCTCTATAATCCAATTCGAATTTCATTGCTTCATTATTTGTAATTTTCGAAAATATTCGAATATTTACATTGTTTATTTTAGCTCATATTTAGCCTATAATAATACAGAATATAATACTATGCACGTTCTGTCCACTAGAGGCCCCCCCCTTCCAAACGACAAAGCAGTACTTTCAGCACACGTAATAATGGTTTTCACGCACCAACGCACGAAAATCGAGCCTCCGAAAATATTTTCGAGACATTTCGACGTTTTTGACCGCGTGCTCAGCCTTTGCAATCAGGGCCCTTGTCACCTTCGTGTAGCTGGCTAGTCTCCGCTCATTTATCACCGGGCCACTAAGCCGTCTCTATTACGGTCGCGAGGCCACGGGGTCCGGAACCCGGCCCACATTCGCTCGAGACGTGAACGTGCACGTTTTCACATGCAGTGGAAGCGGCCGTTCTGACAGCCCTAATGTTTACATCTTATGCTGCATTCTTTACACTGATGTTCATTAATGTGTTCCGTTCATAACATAAACAAAGTAAACATGTCTTTGTATTGTCTTGGTGTTCTGTGCTCTGTGTTGTTTTTGATGGGTGTTTGAACAGGCTGAAGAAGATGAATGTCCTTCGGGACAATAAAGATTATTATTATTATTAAAGCAGTGCCCACGTGAAAATCTTGAATTTGTGTGTGCGTGTATCTCCATATTTAGTCAAACAGTCATAGGAAGTGGGTGCCGTAATAATATTACAATTTACAATTTAGGCATTTAGCAGACGCTTAATCTAGTCATCTAGAATCATAACTAAACCAGACAGTAGATTATCCAAAGAAAATAAACAATCTGTACATTGAAACTAAACTAAAATGTGCTCAATTGAAATCTTGAAGGAAAAAGAAAGTGGCCACACAGACTGATAGCCAATGTGCCAATACCTTATTTGGGACGCAGGGTGTGTGTTTTTCAGTGTGTGCGGCCACAGTCTTGTTCCTTCAAGATTTCTATTGAGTTCATACTCTCCAGTGGACCGGAACCAACACTACAAGAGCTTTGGTGTGCGTAAGCATCCTTGTGCAGTTGTGCACAATAATGACCTGGCGTCTGTCTACATAACATGCTATCTAAATTACATGTTTAGCCTTTGCATAAGCCTGCAAGGTCGTCGGGGCTAGGGCAAGTGCTACGGGCTAAGGAGGGACTCTGAAGAGGGGGGGCTTGGAATGAGTCTGCAGTTCAAATTGCATTGGGGAGTTCATTCCATAGCTTGGGAGCCAGAAGGGAGAAGAGTCTGGGACGCGTGGAGTGTTGTCCGGTAAATGGTAAATGGTGCATTTATATAGCGGCTTTATCCAAGGCGCTAGATTGTGCATTACATTCACCCATTCACACACGCATTCATACACGGATTGCAGCGGAAGCCATGCAAGGTACCAACCAGCACATCGGGAGCAATTTGGGGTTCAGTGTCTTGCCCAAGGACACTTCGACATGTAGACAGGAGCAGCCGGGATTCGAACCGCCGACCCATGGATCATTAGACGACCTGCTCTACCTCTTGAGCCAGTCGCCCGTCCGGGATGTTTTAGTAAAGCTTCTTCCAACTTCTCTGTATTAGCTAATCTGAGCCAGCGGGATGGGTTGGATCAGGCTTTGAAGGTAATATCTAACGTTATTATTACAGTGTTATTGTGTATTACTAACAACGGGTACAGCAAATACAGGTATTTGCACAACAGGTCATTTCATTGACTTTCACCCAGCTGCTGGACTGAAGGAGCAGCTGCTACACGATGGACATCACATCTCTCACAGGCTGATGGTTTGATGTTAATTACCAGAGTTCTCAACACCACTGCACAATTGGCTGCCTTCTCAAGGGGTGAATTGTGGAATTAAACCACATAAATACTAACGCCACGAAAACAGCATCTACGCGTGCCGCCAATCCACTACAACCAAACACAGCCATTAGAAACATTTAGCTTCTGTTCCATGCCGCCAAGGCCATTTCAGAACCTTTAAATCTTGTTGTGTTTAATCCATTAAGACCTGAGGCCAATTCTATAACTGCCTTCTAAATCAGTAGCTCTTACACATTCACGATTGTTCGAAGACGTTCAGAAATAGCAGATGTACAAGCTCGCAGCACAAGCTCGCAACACAAGCTTGCAGCGTGACACAAAGGGTATTAAGAATTTTTTAATTGCCAATTACACAAACATCTCAAATTCTCTGTCTAACACAATTACGTTGTTCTTGTTTTGTTGTAACGTGGCTGCACGGAAAACAAAGGGGCTCTCCTCCACATTTGAATGAAGGTTCAACAAATGAAGAAACAAAGTGTTTGCCACATTCAAGGCCAAGCTGAAATGCATTACACCGAACGAATAAGAAGAGGTGCAAACACAGTTCACCCTGCAGGTTCCTACCTTTCATGCCGAACTTGGATCGTCGTCCATACTTGTTGATTAACACAAAGAGGACGACCAGGACGACGCAGCCGAACCCGGCTAGACCCACAGCGATGGAAACCTGGAGACGAGAGGTCTTGTTATTTATTGGTGTATAAATAGTGTTACACCGGAGAGATGTGTCTGAGCTGCCTACCGTGTTATTTATTGGTGTATATAGTGTTACACCGGAGAGATGTTTCTGACTCAAACTTTTCCAAAACCAGTGGAGCTGGTATCAATATAATGTACCATTTATATATGGGACAAATCCATTTCCTCTTTCTGCCATTTACACACACACACACACACACACACACACACACACACAGCTAAACCTTAGCCGTAACAGTTATCTTTTCCCAGTCAATTACAGGAGAAAGCTGAACTCAATTACATTTCAAACCAACTCTCAGCAGCTCCACAGCCATGAGGGAATATAGACAGATAGAGGAAAATGAACGAAGGAATGGAGAGGAGAGGATAGAAGAGGGTTTTAAGAGTTTAAAAAATAACCACGCCAGTATGAGTTATTTCTTTCTTTCTTTCTTTCTTTCTTTCTTTCTTTTTCAAGTTCATCGAGTATACATAAAGTACTGTATGGGAAAGATGATTAAGCTGACAGCTGTGCGTTTCACACTTCCAAAGGAAACAGGAGATGAAGCCAGTGAACTCCCCTTACACCGACTTCCTGCTACTCAACTCCAACTCAGTCACCATAACGACGTGTTGCATTTACAAATCTTTTGTTGTTCGATGGGGTTTTAAATGTGACACTATAGAGTGGTTACCATGACAACACCCGTGATGTGCATGTGGGTCAGAAAGCGCCCCAGGTGAAGGACACGTCCCGTGCACTCACACATCCTTTAGTCTTAAAATGCTTTTCTTTCATCACGGCTGCAAATTATATCAACCATAGAAATTAAATTCATATAATTTTCATGGAAATACAACAGTGACGATGTGAAGCTGCAATGGCTATGGTACACAGTAAAATACTCACTGTTACATTATCCGCTCAGAGTCTCTCAGAGTTAAATAAACTGTTATGATTTCACCATTTATCCATAGCAATAACCACATTTGGCGTAGACGGAAAAAGGTGGTCCAACTACAGTTGCAACTCAGGTCCATTTTCTTAAGACGAGAGGGTTTAAATAAGCCGGCTGCAACAAGTGTGTGACTGTAAACACGTAAGTAGGGTACATTTGCTGTATACTGAAGCTATTCAAAAAACTAGATTTTTGATATATTCTTGAAAACATTTGAAAACGTTTGAAGAATAAGTGTTTGCCTATAATGACGTGTCCATAAAAAGTGGGTCAGGTTGAAAAGCAGCTAAAGAAAAACGTTTTAATTTAATTTAATCTGTATTTATTTTTCTGACATTTTGACCACTCACCCCAAAGGTGTATTCCTCAGGCCGATGTGTCACTGTGTTGGTTGGGGTCGGGGTTCCTTAGAGACGAACACAACACACGGCTGAGCTTTACAATCAATCACAAGAGTAGGCTATTGTCTTGCTACTGTATATGAATTGTGCATCGTCTGATCTGCAAATGGTGAACATGAACATACTTAACCATACTTAAGCATAATCTTAAACATACTGTCAAGATAAACAGATTCCATCAAACATTGAACGCGTAGACTCTCGTATAGCCAGACAATCTCTATATCGTTGCTGTCGGGCAGAAACGTCTCATCTCCATATTTTTTAATTAACGCCACACTTGATCATCATACTACAGCGTCACACACACGTATCAAAAGTAGCAGACCCACAAGCTCGAAACGCAGCGCTGCGGCGTGTTGTGAGCGGCGTGTAGATCGGCTATTTTCGGCACAGCTAAGTATAAATCAAATCAGGCATTAAGACGCCACCTACTATAATTTGTATAGTAGGTTTAGTGATTGATTGATTGATTGATTGATTGCATTTTTTCCCAGTATGTAGAATGGGTACATTTCAAGTTATATTTAGTCAAGACTAAAACTAGACTAAAACTAAAACATTTCAGATTACTAAAATATGTCTAAATGTAAATAAAGTCTAGTCTAGGACTAAAAGTCAAAAACTAGACTAAAACTAAAACATTTCAGATTACTAAAATATGTCTAAATGTAAATAAAGTCTAGTCTAGGACTAAAAGTCAAAAACTAGACTAAAACTAAAACATTTCAGATTACTAAAATATGTCTAAATGTAAATAAAGTCTAGTCTAGGACTAAAAGTGAATCAAAATGTCAAACTTAGCAGTGAAACAGAGAATGTGAGTGAAGTGAGTGTATATAGATGGAAGGTCATTTGCGTTACAGGACTGCTTCGGGGATGCAGGATTTCCTGTCGAGCTTTATTAATGAGGTTGATGATGCTTTCAGGTGCCAGATGGTTTGCGTGCTTTGGTGACAGTTCCAGTGACAAGAGAACACATGCAACCAATCACCACACAGTATGAAGTCATAGACAAGGCCTGCATGACAGGACAACAATGATGTCGCTTTTGACCAGAAACCTTGTATCTCCATATTTAAACTTTTTGTTGTTGTTGTTGTTGTAAATTAAAAGTAGGGGTAAGTGATATCTTTTTGCTATAAAGTGTGTTTCAAGAACAGGGGTCGCCCGTCTCTCTCTTTTAATGAACAGAAAATGCATTTTCAGGTAGCACATCCACAATTTCAAATAAATAAAGTACTCACATTTCCACTTTTTGAGGGTCGCTAGCCCCTCCTATATACAGCTTTAATGTTTGTCTTTCAACGATGCTTGTTTAAGAAAACACCATAGACAATACAGAGAAATGTAATGTTTGTTTCGAGGACAAACACCCGTTGCTTAAACAAACATTATGTTGTAATTGATGTAAGATGATAAGAGCGCCCCTCACTTCACACAGGAGTGATTATTTATTTCTATGTGGTGTGCTTGCAGATCAGCTATTTTCACAATTTCGAATAGTTTTTTTATGTAATAATCTAAGAGGAGACAGTTTTGGATTCACAAGGATTGCCCCTGACAGCAATGATATGCTTCAGTGAAAATGGTTTCCACACAGCCTCGGGAGAGACAAAATTTAACTTCTCAGAGGAACTACTCCAATTTTAGATTATGCCTTAAAAAAAAAGAAATCCCTGTGTGCAATTTTAGGCCACAAACATTAACGGGGAGTCGTGTTTCTGTGATGAATACATCACAAGGCACCGTATGACTACATGCACAGGCGCTAATCAAATAAAAAGTTAAGCTAGCGTGAAAGTCACAAGGCTTTTTTCGTATGTGAGCCTAGGGGATATAGCGCAGTGACGCTAACCGATGTTGACAACCCTGATAAAGGAAACCCTAATGCTATGATGAGATTCACACAAAAGAAGAATTACTTACCATAATCATAATCGATATCTGGACAAACGAGAGAGAGGGGAAAAGAGAGAAAGGGAGAGATGGAGACAGGGGTAGAGATATATGGAGAAGAAATAAATGGGGAGATGGGAGACAAAAAAGGCAGGGTATGTCAGTGTTGTGTTCAGCTGATCAAAGCATTTATAACTGTGTGAAAATAGCCTGTCAGAGAATATTATAACACCTAGTTAACACAATCTCCACCTCTTGTCTATAAATATAAACCATTAACCACACGTTCTCACTTATATGAATAGAAAGCTCATCACACCATGACTTTGCCTCACAGCTGGAGATACAGTACTGTGTAAGTACTGTACTAGTACTGTATAGGCCTATAAATGTTACAGTTAGGAAAGCAGTAGGATTGGGATAGGTGCGTGTCCATTTAGCTTAGTAGCTTTTTTCCCCTGGTCTGAGGGCACTAGCTTCCCGTTTTGCCGTTTTAAGTATAACGAGAAGAACAAGAGAAAAACTAAATAATCTAAACAAAAAATTGTGTTTGTTTCACGCCATAAGACACACCCGAATCGTAGCGAAAAACGAGCAATCCTTTCCAGATCTTACGTGTTTTCGACATAGAACGTAACATTATAGTATGTTAGGTAGTTAGTTAGTATGCTTTAGTTTAGTGAACAATAAACCCAAAATAAACCCCTTGCAGGTTTTTCCACACACCTGCATCAAACGGCTTATCGAGGAAGTGGCCATATACCATCCTGGAGGCCACGCCCAGGAAGTTACTAGCCTCCAGTGTGTAGTTGCCGTTGTTGTGATGCGTTGGGTTTTTAAAGGTAAGGCAGCCCTCCAAGTAGTCCTGGTAGATCTCCATCTCTGTGCGCACATATTCACTAGCGGGAATCTCCTATACAGGGAGTGCAAAAGAGTAACAGAAAATACAAAAAGCAATATATTATATCTTGAACATGACATGGTGTACACAAAGTTACTAATCCATTGTAGTTGTTGTCCCAACAACAACTGCAATGGCACAGAGGACAGAGTAACCAACTTTCTCTCTTGAAGAATGCTGAGCCACGACAATACAACAACACAGTATCAAAGCAAGCATTCTGGGCAGTTTTTTCTGTAGCACAGATTGTATTAATTAGTTTTTTATCAAGTTGCCACAGGGAAATGTGAAGAAGAAATACTTCTGCACTTCTGGGAAACACCATAGTTGGCCTACAGTAGGAGGTGAAGCTGTGGTGACCTTTGACCTATTGAATTCTGTGACCAGAGCTCTTCCACCCGTCCAGACCAGCATTATTGCCGACTGTCCTTTGGGGGGGGACAAAAATGGCAATCCTTTCAACCAATGATCAAAACGTCACCACTAGTGACGTAAAATAGCGATTTTCACAGCTGTTACACTCCCTGGCTGCCACCAGCCAGTGCACACACAAGTAAACTGAACATATGGACACTTGACTTTACCAAGAGTAGCGACGCATTTTGAGCTTGTACTACTTAAATATATGTACTACTTATACTAAAATATACAGTTTTGGCAATATGAGGTTCAAGTCCACCGATGAGGTCTTTATCTATACCCTGCTTTGGTGGAACCACCGTAGGTTGGGGTGGGGTGACCCGCGCACGGTGAACTCTATGCACGTGTCATGGCGTCGCTCAGGCTCCTCTAGCTTCATGATGGTCGGAGGGACTGCAGAGGAGGAGAGATGAAGAGATGGAGATGGAGGGAGGGAGAGGGGGGGGGGTAGAGAGAGAGAAACGGACAGAGAGAGGTTAGTGTTGAACAGGGTTCATTTCGTGCTGCGACATATTGTGAGCTTGTAGATCTGCTATTTTCAGCACAAGTACCGTATAAATCAGGCATCACGACGCCATCAAGGCCTGCTAAAACTAGACTAAAAGTGAAACATTTCAGATGACAAAAAATGTGACTAAATTAAGTTTTATTCCAACGACTTTGACTAAAACTTCATAAAAAAAAAGCTGTCAAAATTTGAATTGAATTCCTGTGGCGCCCGCTGGCTTAGCGGTCTAGGTGCACATGCGCTGCGTGTTCGAGACCCGTTCATGAGGACCTTCGCTGCATGTCTCTCCCCGTCTCTCCCTCCCTCTTTCCCGTCTATCTTCACTTGAAACTTTTAATAAAAGGCAGACATTGAATTGATTCCATTCCCAGGGTAGCACAGGGAGAGAAAGAGGCAGAGAGAGCCCATCGAGGGGAATGTTGTTGTTGCGCTACTGTCAGAGGTGATCACAACACAATGCATTGTCATTACACCTCAGGTGCATTGTTGTCATAACTCATCTCTACGTACTCCAGAAAAGAGCAACAGTGATGATACATGAATGGGGATGAAAGGTGAGAGAGAGAGAGAGAGAGAGAGAGAGAGAGAGAGAGAGAGAGAGAGAGAGGGGGAAGGGGGGAAGCAAGATAAGGAATACAAAGTCCTTGATTTGCACCTGAATGTGCTGCTCTCATCACAATCTGCACCGATCGATGGATTGTGTGTGTGTGTGTGTGTGTGTGTTCCTGTTCTAGTGTTTCTTTCTGTTGTCTGACAAACCTCAGACGATATGTAAACATATTAACTACTGTTTACAGAAACATGCCGTCGTCAGGTTACAACCTCTGTTGCTGCTGTGAAACTCGACCACTGACCATTACATCCTTTATTGGCCAGGTTGCATCAAACGTCTAGATCTATGGGAGGAGTCCACTATATGTACTCTTTGGAACAAATTAAACTAATGACATGATATCTGGTGTCCTCCTTTAAAATAATTCTGTTCCCCAGGCCGAAATCTGTGCGTGCGTGCGTGGGGTGCATGTTGGGGGAGTCATTAATGCTGAACCATGTGTGTGGAGT
This sequence comes from Protomyctophum parallelum, assembly GCF_964188405.1. Lineage (NCBI taxonomy): Eukaryota > Metazoa > Chordata > Actinopteri > Myctophiformes > Myctophidae > Protomyctophum > Protomyctophum parallelum. The sequence goes on from NC_139700.1 coordinate 35,494,318, forward strand.
GTTTTAAATGCATTCTGTAAATGGTATGGTTAGGGTGGTCACTGTATATTTAATTATTTATGCTATCCTCTGTGTATTTTCGAATACTGTTGCCTTGTAATGTGATGAGTGCATGCGTCATAGATGAGCAGGTGGTCATTTTTATACGTTGTTGGTATTAATCAGACTTTCTCTCTCTCTCTCTCTCTCTCTCTCTCTCGTCTAGTTTACTCTAGGTGCTGTATGGGAGAGGGAGACAGTGCACTTTATAAACTTCTCCAATCTTCACATGCATTATACGGTATCTGTGTTGACATTTGCGTAAGTAGCCAACTTGAAGCAGAGGGATAGCAGCTTGGCTAGCACTGCGTAGATCTCATATGCCAGTCTAACAGCCTGTGACCAATCGGTTAGTTGCACTGGATGGAGTATAGTGGACATTGTATCCCATACAGCCTGCAGGGACGGAGGGTCTGAGATTATGAGTTTACAAAGCTAACACAGTCGTCAGTCACCGAGTTCCTCGGCCTGCTGCACGAGAAACATGATCTACTGTAGTTGTTCTTGGCAAGACTAGCAGACAGACAGACAGACAGACAGACAGACAGACAGACAGACAGACAGACAGACAGACAGACAGACAGACAGACAGACAGACAGACAGACAGACAGACAGAGGACCGCTGTACACAATGCACCTTGTGAAATATCCTGCAAACTGATCCATTATACCTTTTTTATATTTCCGTCCACCTTTCTGCGTTTCTGCTCTCACACTTTTTTTTTAATCTTTTTTTTTGTGGCTTGCCTTTATTTTATATATTTTATGGAGGGATAGACAGTAGGCTGACAGGAAATGGGGAGAGAGATGGGGGGGGAGACATGCAGTAAAGGCCGTCGGGATCGGGAGTCGAACCCCCGGCACACTGCCAGACTGGATTACCAGCCAAGGTGCCTGGACCGCTGAGCCACGGCCCAGGCCACTGCTCTCACACTTCTGATATCATCTGTCTGTCTGTCTGCCTTTCTGCCTGTCTGCCTGCCTGCCTGTCTGCCTGTCTGCCTGTCTGTGTCTCTTCCTCCCTACATCTCAGCTGGGAATCACACCCACACTGATTAGGTCATAAAGAAATAAAATAAAAACCATGTAATTTGTCATAGTTTGGAGCTGGTGTTAGTTGTATCAGGATTGAACCATCATCTCGGTAATGTGCCATCATTTGTTTTGGACCACATACAGCGAGGATCTTCCCCAAATTAACAAAACAAATGTATAATTACCTTGTCAAAAGAAAAACAAAAGAAAGGAAAAGAAGAAGAAGAAGAAGAAGAAGAAAAATAAACATGCCAGCGTGCATAATTCTTGGGCTGTTGAAGTGAGCCAACTTCCACAGTCACACAGAGACACCCACGTTTGTCCCCCTGTGGATCTGATAAGCAGCAGCGCTGGCTGGGAGCCTGGAGGCGGACCAGTGTGGAGTTACTACATTCAATCGCATGCACCCCAATTATCTGGACTCCCGAGGAGTTACTTGCCACGGGCTATCGCACATATAACTACACTTCTAATAACAGGGACAGAGAGAGAGACAGGCAGACTCTTTAATGTTTTGTTGAAGATGCACAGCGCAGTTCAAAACATTCCTACGCCCAACATGGCTGAATTGGGAATGCGATGGAAATGCATTCAGGGGAGGGGTGTGGTGGTAGCCTCGGTCCCAGCCGTACTCATCTGCAAAGAGAAAAGCCTGGTCACAACCTAAGGCAGAGAGTGCATAGCCGGAAGTGTCGGGCTGGTCCGTCCGTCAGATGCATTTCCCCTGGATACGATATTTTTCGACCAATCACAACACTTGTTTCATACACGGAGAATGTAAACAGATTTGTAAAACGCCAACGTAATTTCCTTGAGCGGTATACTTCCGCCATAATCCCGCTACTTCCCCCAAATTCCAGCAATGCACTCTACAGCGTAGGTCCTGCCCAGCATGGTGTGGTGGAGGAGAGGAGATGAGAGGACATAGGCTAATTGTACAGTCCACCTAACGCACAAGTGGAAGATTTGTTTTGCTTTATTGCGACCACTGGTCGTATTTACTATGTCAGTCACTCGAAATCGCCATACATGGGAAAGCCCCCATGGTGGCCAGTTCTCGTGACATCACGTGACATCATCAGGGATGAAGATATCATAGTAAATGTGACCTGTCGCAATTAAGCCCATATATGGAGATCCCTGATGTCATCAATATTGGCCAGCAACTCTACATCTGACCTCAAACACCTAGATCTCCATATATGGATATATGTCAGAACCTGTTCTGACATTCCATATGTTGATGCTTCCCCACCCATCCTTCCTCTTCGATCCTTTCTCGTCAAAAATTCTCCCTTTTGTCTGATACCTGTCCAATCAAATTGTAGACGGTTCTAGACAAGTTCTCAACAAGAAAATTAAGGCCCGGCCCTCGTCAAACCCTGTACACTCAAGAGAATGTCCCCGCTACCACCCCTTAGATCTCCATATATGGAGCTGACCTGTTCTGACATTCCATATGTTGATCTGACCTCATCAAACCCTGTACACTCAAGACATGCTCCTTATATGGCCAGTACATAATTCATTCCATGTTGATCTGACCCCCCATGCCAAAGCGCCAGCTCTCGGCCAGCAGTCTGTCGTCAACGAGGCGGATGCGTGCACTCGAACTCGCCCATTAGGGCGAGGTCGCTTCTCGCCCTTAGGCGTCTTACTGGTATAGGTAAAGTGTAAGAATTATCTGAGTTTTATTAATATGTTATGTGTAAAAATAAATGACTGTCCCACACACTGATTACTGATTAGTGACAGACAGACTGAGCCCGGACCGAAGGCCCCCAAATATGTGACAAATTTGAAGCTTTGCGTGCCATGGTGTTTACCCGCAAAGTCTGCCGCCAGACTCAAAAGTAAAGTCAGGCCTTTCAAAAGGTTCAGGCTAGGCCACACAGCCTGAACGGCTGTTCAGGGCTGTGTGGCCATTGTAGTTGTTGTCCCAACAACAACTGCAATGGCACAGAGGACAGAGTAACCAACTTTCTCTCTTGAAGAATGCTGAGCCACGACAATACAACAACACAGTATCAAAGAAAGCATTCTGGGCAGTTTTTTCTGTAGCACAGATTGTATTAATTAGTTTTTTTATCATTTTATTTGGCCGTCTCTGCACACAAAACAACAGCAATACACTATCCCTTTATGGTGAAACACTATACTATGGCCAAGATGGAAAGGGGTTTCTAGGGCCATTACCATCATTACATTTGCAATGATTTTAATGGGCAATTCTGCAAACAATTATGACAAGCTTTTCCATGCAATATTTATAGTTTATAGCCCACCATCTAATCCATATTGATTTTGTCCCCTTTGCGTTTTCTGCCTTTATTGCAGGCGATATTACTCACCTCCAGTGCCTCAAAATATTGCACACCATAACCTTAAGCCACAGAAATAGGCACTACAGCTCTAACAGATCAATATATGACCAAGCGCATACAGAGACGCATGGCTCTGATATGATAAATATGATGCAGCCCGAGACCATAGATCTAGAAATGCCATTAATATCAGCAAGGCTTCGATAGCTGCCAGTGTTGTGATAGAACACCTGATGAGAAAATATTATTGCGACATTACAAATGCTATTCCAGCTCATAAGCAAGCATGTAATTATTTGGCAATATTGCACATTGGCAGCTAAATTACATTCCAGGAAAGAACAGACTGAACCTGGGATTTTAACCTATTAAAGCCAGGAAAGCATCTATACTGTGGCTATTCACAAATGGCAGATATACAAGCTGTTTGCATATATTATAATATTTAACTAAAATCCTTGCTTCTGGGGGTCCCTGGAACAGAACAGTTTGGGGGTCTGTGGCCAAATACGTTGTGGTGGTCCTTGACATGAAAAGTCACCACTGAAATAGCAACATAAGTTTTTTCTCAGTAGCAACACACGCAGTCAGCACTGGTGTGTGCACAAAGCCACAACGTCTCTGTGTTGCGCTTGTTCTGAACCAACGCTGTCCTCCTGAACAAGTTGTTCAGTTGTTCAGGAGAACAAGTTGTTCAGGAGGACATTGGAAATTTGGAATGAAAGCAGGGAATGAAAGCAGCCGATCTTCCTGGCGAACACACAACACTAGAGCTAATACTGAAGCTAACTAAACACAACATGCAACGCCGCAGCGTGACTCCCCGACACTTCCTGCTCCTTCTCTCCTCCTCCTCTCCACACACACATAACACGTAACGGTGCTCTGCGCGTCGCTTACCGTGGGTGCACGATCGTTTCTCAGTGGTTGTGTCAACGAAGGTGTGTGTAAATGGCCGTGCGTGTGAAGTTTGAGTGGGTTGCTCTGGGTTGCTCTTGACGGTGGCTCCAAACGGATCGCCACCGTTTTGGTCATTATCTCTGGAACGCAAGGTCCAATCTGCTCAGTTTAAAGCTTGTTGGATACTTGAAATTGAGGACATTTGATTGGCAGGCCAATCAAAATTGCGCCACGGGCCGGAGTTTGAGTATCACTACCCTACAGTACGAGCCCTGGGCCGTTGCTGGGGCTCTGGATGTTCCGGGGACCCCCACATGGTAACTCATTTCACAAAGGTTTCGGACACTGGGTGGCTTGCCGGAACCGGGTTGGGCCCCTGGGCGTAGTGACTTACTTGACTTAATCCTCTTTACCCCGTCGAGGGGCATAGGGCGCCCACCAGAGCTCTCTTCTAGGCCTACGCTTTTGCTTCCTGCCAGCTCATTCCAATGTCCTTTAGGTCCTGGAGAGTGGAACGCCTCCAGGTGTTTCTTGGCCTACCCTGTTTCCTCTTCCCCTGTGGGTTGTAGCCCAGGGCCTGTCTTGTGGTGTTATCTGTTTCTCCTTTTGATGGTACTAGCTATACTGTCCTGTTTTGTGATCCTCCATAACGCCTCATGGGCCACCATAGCTTGAGGATGTAACGCAGGTATTTGTTAACAAACACCTGGAGCTTGTTTATTAGGCCCTCGTAGTCTTCCATGTTTCAGAGTCATAGAGCATGGCAGTCTTCACGCTGGTGTTGAAGATGCATAGCTTGGTGTTGTTAGAGAGCTGTTTGGATAGCAAGATCGATCGCAAGATCCTAAATGCCAGCTGTGCTTTGCTGATTCTAAGCACTATATCCCCGTCTGTTCCTCCATCCCTGCTGATGTTGCTCCCTAGATAAGTTGGCGTGATCCTCATGGCGTGTTCCTGGGGGTCTGGATGTTCCGGGGACCACCGCACAGTACACTACAATACAGTACAGAGCACAGTAGAGTACAGTATGTACTGTAGAGTTGCACCGCTCAGTTCACACAGGTGTGATTCTCAGGTCTCAGGTCTTAATGGGTTAAAGTTGTTTGATTATTAGTGTATGCCTTTTCGAAGACGGGCCTCTGGAGTTAAGACGCTATCTGAATAATAGCGTATCTAGATGGGAGCCCAGCTGGGACAGGAATATATACGGTGCCCTGTTGGCAAGTGTTTCTTTCATTGTTTGGGTCGGGAACCCGTTTGGACGGCTCCCATCAACTGGGCTTATTCACTGTCATTATCGATCAAGATACGAGTGGAGTCTGACATCTGTCCTCTGGAGAAATTAAACATTACTCATGCATTTGGTATGATTTGCGATCAGGCCAATGTGGACACACGTTTTAGTTTAATCACTTAAACCCCCCAGTCATAGTGAAATGGACCCGGCGTTGCAACCGAAGTTGGACCGCTTTTCTCTGATCGACGCCAATAAATGTCTTTGCCAAAAATAGCTCTACAAGCTTGTAGATCTGTCCCCAGAATAGGGATGCTGGGGTTTACGAAGTCGAGGCCAATGTGATTTTCTTCCTTGAAAATTATTCAGCCACGCAAGAAGGTTGGTAACTTCGACACTGAGCACTGAAATATGGAGATACAAGGTTTCTGCACCATGCAGCGAGGACGTGTTCACAGTACACCCTGCCTGCACTCAGCGCTGGCGCCAGCCACTGATCAGCGGGAGAGAATATATGTTTTCGCGGAGGGACACTTTATTTTTTAAACGCCCCTAGATACAGCAGGGCTATAACAACCGCTGTTGTAAAATGTGTCACGTAGCCAATAAGCAACATGATGCACTGAGAGACAATAAGGAGAACGGGCTCACTGGCAAACGACCGCACATCATCGTCTGGACAGCTTGCCTCGTGCACCTGTGTGACCGTCTCCTCGTCTGTGTGTGTCTGTGTGGATTCTGACAGCAGGTGGTTGGTTTAGTTTTAGTCATATTTAACTAACAGCTATGTTTGTTCGTCCCTGTGTGTGTGTGTGTGTGTGTGTGTGTGTGTGTGTGTGTGTGTGTGTGTGTGTGTGTGTGTGTGTGTGTGTGTGTGTGTAAAAAAATCTCAAAATTGTACAGTACTTGAGTACATGTACTTAGTGACTTTACACCAGTGGAAATGAAGCCAATAAGCAATAGTCATTAAAACACAGCGGTTCTCATTAATGGCCTATAGAAGGTGTCCACGCCTGCTGGTTCTAGAATAATTAAAATTCCATTACACTTGGTTTTATTACCGCAGTAAACAGTTTCATTAATACTTGATGTTTTCAATCGCTTCATTCGTCTTCTTTCAATTATGAAGATGTATTTTTTGGGGGAAATTATGGTCCCCTTGATTTTTTTTAATTGTAGGCTAGGGTACTGTACATGCTTCTATGGCTCTTATAGTTCTACTGAGAGAAGCCATTTCAGCCAATAGCATTTACTAGTTCTACTGAGAGAAGCCCTTTCAGCCATTAGCATTTACTTCTACTGAGAGAAGCCCTTTCAGCCAATAGCATTTACTTCTACTGAGAGAAGCCATTTCAGCCAATAGCATTTACTTCTACAGAGAGAAGCCATTTCAGCCAATAGCATTTACTAGTTCTATTGAGAGAAGCCATTTCAGCCAATAGCATTTACTAGTTCTACTGAGAGAAGCCATTTCAGCCAATAGCATTTACTTCTACAGAGAGAAGCCATTTCAGCCAATAGCATTTACTAGTTCTATTGAGAGAAGCCATTTCAGCCAATAGCATTTACTAGTTCTACTGAGAGAAGCCATTTCAGCCAATAGCATTTACTTCTACAGAGAGAAGCCATTTCAGCCAATAGCATTTACTAGTTCTATTGAGAGAAGCCATTTCAGCCAATATCATTTACTTCTACAGAGAGAAGCCATTTCAGCCAATAGCATTTACTAGTTCTACTGAGAGAAGCCATTTCAGCCAATAGCATTTACTAGTTCTACTGAGAGAAGCCATTTCAGCCAATAGCATTTACTAGTTCTACTGAGAGAAGCCATTTCAGCCAATATCATTTACTTCTACTGAGAGAAGCCATTTCAGCCAATAGCATTTATTAGTTCTACTGAGAGAAGCCATTTCAGCCAATAGCATTTATTAGTTCTACTGAGAGAAGCCATTTCAGCCAATAGCATTTCGGTTCCGGTTGTTTTTCGGGACAGAAAATTCCAAGATGGTGAATGAGACCAACGGGTGAGGTCACGGCTCCCTTCTTCATATATATATATTTTCATCATCATCATTATTAGTATTAGTAGTTTTTCAGTCTATGCTCCAGCCCCTGTGCAATGACATCAACCCTCTGAGAGAGGCATGGTCATGGTCCACTCCACACAGTAGTGGTTGAAGTGGTTCACAGTAACATACTGTACCATCTCTCTGGGCTCTGGGTTTCAGTCCTGCTGTAAGTGGTTCACAGTAACATAGTGTACCATCTCTCTGGGCTCTGGGTTTCAGTCCTGCTGTAAGCGATCACTCGCTTGCCCCCAAATGAAGCGTAGTCCTATATCCAGGCTATATATATATATATATATATACACAGTATGGCCTGGATATCTAACCTATATGAATATGGAAATGTGTACGTATAATATTTATGAATTATGCATATTTCCTGTTTTATTTAACCTTTAATGGAGAGCTCAAATAGCATGTGAAGTGTGAGCTGAGGAGTACATAATACAGTCAATGGTGTAAAGTACTCAATTAGTGTACTTAATACAATTTTGAGATATTTGTACTTTACGTATGTAACGATTCATTCAACTCACGATACGATTCGTATCACGATACGATTTTTTAAACAAAAAATATTTTCTAGAAAAATTACCGTTTTATTTTATTTTATATAATTTATCTCCCCCCCGATCTTTTTTCACATTTTTTATTTAACTACATTACAAAAGAAGTAGCATTACTTTTGAAACATAATTGCCTTCCTTGATGAGCATCAACGACCATCATCACCTGGGCACAGACACACAGCTCCCCTCTACAGTGCTCTACTACTGAAAGTGACTCATTTCTCTCCAAAAGCACTTGAATATGATGGAATATGACTAAAGCTCACATTTCACACCATAATTCACTAGCCCCCCCCTAAAAGAAAAAAGAAGAAGACGTAATCGGTCCTATAATCAGTATGATGAAGTAGCCATATTATGTTTATTATTTGCCTTATTAATAGCCACTTAAAATGTATAGTGCTTACTTATCAGTGAACACACACACACACACACACACACACACACACACACACACACACACACACACACACACACACACACACACACACACACACACACACACACACACACACATACACACATACACACACACACACACACACACACACACACACACCACCCACCACTTTCTGTCGGTTGCTTAAATGCACACATAATCACACCCCTCCCACACACACACACACCGGCATCTCTGTAGGTCACACTATGAATCATAATGATGATAAATTGGCCTGTTCCAGGTTTGACTGACCAGGAAATTGTGGGGATTATGTAAAGCCTAAAGAGAGAAAGAGGAGTACAGTATGTGCATGTGTTGATGCAACAGCATGTCCAGTGTACTATAGTGTGCATACAGTATACATACATGATACGGCCCACGCACCTACATTGCACCGCACTGATCAGGCCCCCAGGGGCCTCATGCGCTGATCAGGCCCCCAGGGGCCTCATGCGCTGATCAGGCCCCCAGGGGCCTCATGCGCTGATCAGGCCCCCAGGGGCCTCATGCGCTGATCAGGCCCCCAGGGGCCTCATGCGCTGATCAGGCCCCCAGGCCGGGGGCCACATGCGCTGATCAGGCCCCCAGGCCGGGGGCCACATGCGCAAATGGGTGTTGTTGATTTTATTTGTATTTTATTAGACACCATAAAAGAAAGAAAGTTATAGTATAGGTTTTTCGGAGAAACACCAAGGACACATGGAGACACAACAGAGTCGCGAGACTGATTTCTATTGTGGTCCTTGGTCTGAGAGACACGCATACTGTATACACAATACATTGCAACTACAGGCAGTACAACAATACAATACATAAAACACTGTAGAGCTACTCTACCTACAGGATGAAATATAAAGGACCTCATTATAAATATAAGACCATACTATTCTGCAACACTTTCTAAAAGCCATGCTTTGACTCTTTTCTTAAAAAGGGGATGGCTGCTGATGCTCTTTATCGTCGAGGGCAGCGAGGTCTATAGATTACTGCTCCTTTTCCCATTCCGATGGCGAACATGGGCATGCATGGACAGGTCTGCAACCCTGGCTCTGGTTAGGTGAGAATGAACTCTGCCATGCTTCCGTTAAAGATTGCAAAAGGTATACAGGAGTGCTGTTGATGTAGACGCTATATGTGCCGAGTGTGTGTGTGTGTGTGTGTGTGTGTGTGTGTGTGTGTGTTTGCGTGTGTGTGTGTGTGCGTGTGTGTGTACTCACAGTGCACGGTCAGTTGTATGGAGGCGTTGGTCATTCCCACCATGTTCTCAGCGATGCAGGTCAGCATGAAGTTGTTGTCGTCGCGACTGACGTTGACCAGAGTCATGTTGATGGAATGAATGGAGTTGTCATAGACGTTGGACTAGAGAGAGAGAGAAAAACAGTCATAGAAACCGCTCGTTAAGAAATGTTGAACATTGTCATTGTGTACAGTACATGTAGTGTGATTGTGTGTAGATTTTGTTGTGGTTGAGAAGTGTCTGTATTAGAGATGGCATACAGTCACCTTTGACCTTTCGCCAAGAAAAAAAGCCTTTATGACCACGGTCATTAAAATATCAACCACTCAGAGCTAGGTTATAGGTGCAGACTATTTTTTTTATATATATTTGGCAGCCTAGGACATACCCACAGATGGTTGTTAGAGGGCTTCTACAACTTGGAATGCCCAAAAAGTGACATGCCTGCATTGTATCATGAAGACATATGCCATGGTTCCAGTGTAACCTTACTGCACCTATAATATTTGTGTCATATATTTGTTGTATCATATATAAAATGTGTGCTCTCCCTACCTGGTGTGTGTTGATAGAGTGCATGCCACTGACAGTCCAGTCTACCTCCGGCAGAGGAGCACCGGAGCCGTTGCAGCTCACCGTCACACGGTCTCCCTCCACAACCGTGAGGTTACTGTGGCTGACACTTATATCTGGTACGTCTGACAGAGAGAGACAGAGAGAGGTTACTGTGGCTGACACTTATATCTGGTACGTCTGACAGAGAGAGACAGAGAGAGGTTACTGTGCCTAACACTTATATCTGGTAGGTCTGACAGAGAGAGAGAGAGAGAGAGAGAGAAAGAGAGAGAGAGAGAGAGACATAGAGACAGAGAGGTTAATTCATAATTAGCATAGGCTAATTAAGCAACACTACACAAGAGGGTGTGATTTACCCATTATTATTGGCACCACGGTGATGTGAACAAGAACGAGGCATCACACTGCCAATAATTATAGTACACCCTCAAGTGTAATATTGTGATTATACAACAGTTATAGCAGCTAAATAAAACCGTATTCATAGCGTGGGGCAACTCACTCCAAAAACAACCTTTTTGTCAAGTGTTCTCTCTGTTATCCTCAATATACAGTACATGGCACCTGACCTGACAGAGACAACTAGTCCCTGTTTACTAAGACAGTCAGACCAATTGAGATGGCTGTGTGCCAGACAACTTTTCCCAAACTGAATCAATACCGCACAGAGAAACCAAACCAAATTTCTCCCCTACTGTTTAGAGTTTTCAATCTATAACTGCTGGACATTATAGCTATAGTAGCTTGACAAAAGAGGCTTATTTTATTTGGTACCCAGGGCGGCTTAGCATTATTTTGTCTAGAACATTGGTCATCAAAGTGGGGTCCGGCGACCCAGGTGTCATTGAGGTGAGTTAATATGGCATCAAAAGTGGTTTAACCACTTTAATCCTACGTACATTGGCTATTTGAAAATGATCTATATCTATATGAACTTAAACTTACCACAACTGGTGATGTTCATGTCCTGCAGCAGAATGTTCTCAGAGCTATCCTGACAGAACAGCTGCTGGCTGCTCAGGCCCGCCTCGCCCCTCTGCTGCCACAGCTGCAGCCAACGGATCTCACAGCCGCACAGAAACGGCACATCCTCTAAGTGACTGTGGAAGGAAGGAAGAAAGAAAGCAAGAAAGAAAGAAAGAAAGCAAAGAAAGAAAGAAAGAAAGAAAGAAAGAAAGAAAGAAAGAAAGAAAGAAAGAAAGAAAGAAGATATTAAACAAACAATTTCACAATGAGTAGAAATAATTACAAAAAAGGCTACATGCTGGGGGTAACAGCACTGTAATCTTATCATCTTGCTGCAGGCAGACGTTTGAAGAAAAATAACTAGGGTTGTTTAATAAAGCTACAATCTTGAAGTTTTATGTCCGTTGCCTCCCTCTCCTGGTAATTCAATTCATAATTTTTAACAACGTCTGAACTGCAATAAAGGTGGCGGCATCTCTATTTGGTGTACGTGCCGTGTGATTCAAATAACTTTATTACATCGGCAACTACAGCAGGTGTTTCCCAAGATCTACATCTTAGCCGGCAAAACAAGAATATGATAGCCTTTGCATCTATTTTGGCTAGGCGGCAAATACTATTTAAATGGAAGGAGAAAATACCACCAACCTTTAAATCTTGGGTTAATGATGTTTTACATCATCTGACATTGGAGAAGATTCGCTACTCCACAAGAGGGTACGCCGGTGCTTTAAAATTTTACACCATTTGGCAACCTTTTTTGACACACATTGAGAGGATGAACGCGGCTGACATCAACAATCCTTAACTTATTACACTGACCCTACTGTAATTTATTTTTATTATTATTATTATTATTATTGTCTTTATTTTTTTATTTTTTCATACATTTTTTTATTTATTATTATTATTATTTGTTTGCATACTTCTATTGGTCTTCTATTATGTCTATGTATATTTGTATGTGCTTTTTATTTCATATGGTGCAAGATGTTGTTTGTATAATATTTTCGTGTGAACATTAATAAAAAAACTTTGATACAAAAAGAAAAACTACAGCAGGTGTTCTATTTCTCACTGCAGATGTACTAGTTAAAACTTATTAAAACATATATGTTGGTTAAAAAAACTTTTGATTCATTTAAATAGAAGGCATTATATTGAAGTTGTCAATATATTGAAGTTGTCAATATAATGGTACTGTATGATAGAACTGTGATTCCCAGAATGCAGTTCAAAACAAAACTGCTACTGACAGTACTGCTCTGAAAATAAATGCTCGTATAGTGCCATGAAGGATATTACACAAACTGTCAAAAACCATGGTATATCAACTTTCAAAAAAATATATAAACTAGAAAAAGTGCCCTTCCGGGCACAGGTCTCCACCAGGTTATCCACAGATCCGTGCAGTTAGAGGTAAAAACACTTTTCGGCCAGTTATAGCGCCACCTTGAGGCTGAGTTGAAATTGTTCATGTGGCATTTCGTCCTCGGCCTAGTGGGAATGTGGGTGCACAATTTCACGGAAATCACGCGATGTGTTCATGATTTGCAGCATTTTGTTTGAAACTGAGCACTCCTGTGAACTTTGGAAGCCAATCTTAACCAATCAGGATGGAGTCTGATAAATCTGAAAGACCCGTTTCGTTGAATGGCTCTAGAGAGACTGTGTACCAATTTGCGTGATGTTTGGACAAAATCTGTAGGTGTACTGTGCAAAAACGTGTTTTGCACAAAGCGGCCTCCTGGTGGCGCTATAACAGGCCGTTCTGGAAAGTTTGGGGCAGAGGTTCATGGTTGGCATCCAGGGAGTGTGTGTGCAAAATATGGCATTGAAAAACTTGTTTTGCACAAAGCGGCCTCCTGGTGGCGCTATAACAGGCCGTTCTGGAAAGTTTGGGGCAGAGGTTCATGGTTGGCATCCAGGGAGTGTGTGTGCAAAATATGGCATCGACCGGGTTAACGGTGGCCGAGATTAGCTGTTCACGGACACACACACGGACACACACGCGGACGGACGGAGTGCAAAACATACTCTCCCCACATGCCTTCGGCCTGGTGGAGACAATGATACGTAGCTTGCGGAGTTAGTTCAGTCAGATATACTCGAGGGGTTTCATGCCGTGCTCAAGGGCGCATTCATATACTCAAGGGGTTAATATGCTGCATTACTACTGTATGTGGGTGTATTCAGTGTGTGCAAGACCCACATGTCATTCGCTGATGTGGCAGTCAACTGACCAATTGGGCGGGCTACTTTAAGCTCACTAGACTGCATGGTTCCTGGTTGTTATCAAGGACTGTCTAAAGAGGACGAGGCGCGAAGACCGCACGGGCGACGCCATGTTGCTCCATGGAAGGAAAGAAACATGCGCAATGGGCTATATGCAGCCAATACTTCCGCGTTCAGCTTCCTTGGTCTCAACTGCGCATGTTTCTTTCCTTCCATGGGGAAGGGTTGCCAAGTCTGCTTATTTCCCACGACTTTTGGCTTCTTTTTTTCCAGAGATCCTTATCTTTTCTTTATAGGCTAATTATTAGTATAATAAGTTACTAAAACATCATAGACATACATAGCATTTATAATGATAAATGCATCAAATATCTTTTATTAGGATTATATGGTCATATTATTGGGTTTGTTTTGACTTGTTTTTGGAGGTGGGCTGGCTTATTTCTGTCACGAGTTGGCAACACTGCACCATGGAGCAACATGGCGTCGCCTGTACGGTTTCGTCCTCTTTAGACAGTCCTTGGTTGTTATGTGATGTTTGCTCCCAGCACCACCCCAGTTATGTATGTTCCCCATGGGGGTGTTTTATTGTATATCTATCTCCCTGCTCTAAATGTTTAATGATGGTGTTTGATTGTGCCGAGCAGGGAGAAAAATGTAGCAGAGCCGAACGCCAAGATAAAATATTATATGCACACTTGTATTCTCATTCTATAATAAACATTGGTTATATATATTCGTGAATTGTCTGACTGAATTACATTTACTGTACATTTTGGCACTAAGTTTGGGGGAAGAC
>NC_139700.1:35511240-35513000 GCF_964188405.1 Protomyctophum parallelum
CCAACATCCTGTCTCTACAACACGCAGACGCAGGCGTGTGCCCCAGACGTTTGTCGTTGTACATGACATGACTGACATGACATGACATGACATGACATGACATGACATGACATGACATGACAGTTTTCTACCTCTGGTCTGCTTTGAGGCAGGATTCCAGGGAAGAAGGGAAGATATAACCTCAAATTGTGTTCTTCTGGATCGGACTAGTAAAGAAACACAGGGAATGTTGGGCTATATTAGTCGATGGGTGGCTCTTCCAAGAGAGATTTGCGCTCTCATTAGAAGGCGGTGTAAGTGCCATCCAGCCATTTCAGAGAACCATCCTGATGGGTATTTCATTATACAATGTAGAAGTGTAGCGCCCAGGATTACAATAGATAATTGACCAGATTGAATGAGTTTAATCCTCGATTTGAGCATGCTAGATTCCCGACGTAGCTGGGTTGTGCAGTATATTTATTATTAGGAGCCATGTGTGGATGCACTGCCACGTCCATTGTGTTTTGAAAGTGTGACCAATGACCATGCCATGTTGTCTTGTCTTGTCTTGTCGTAGTTTGTCTTGTTTTGTTTTAAAACTTGGTTCAGGTTATGTGCAATTGTCGCTTCCATGTTAGCGTAGGACTATGCAACTGTTTTGTTTTTTGATGCTGCCACAATATTTTGTGTATGGTGTTCACAACATTTATATATGTTATTTATTTGATATGTTCTGTATGGGTGTGTCACATATACTGTCATTTTGTTTGATTTACTGTATACCCTGAGTCTTGAATAAACAAAACAGTGGAAAAAAAAACAATAGATAATTGACTGAGGTGAAATATGGGTTCAAATTGTGGGATAAAATAATATTGGGAAAAAAATAAATTATTGGATTCCATGTACCTGTCTGCAGTTAGACATATTTAAGCAAATCGAAGACCATTGTCTTTTCTGGAGTTCTGAACAACCATGTATCCGACCAACTCAAGGTGGTGTGTGGAACATGTGTGTCGAATTTGGTGTGGTACAGTGATTTACACTTCAATTACATTTTGTATGACATGGTTTTTAGTCATAATGCATATATACAGTAATAGTATAGTATCGTTATGCTGCAGTATAGCATGGAATGCTATTAAGCCAGGGCATAGCAGCGGCGCCATTTCTCTCTCTTCTAAGAGATTGTGTAGACAGAAAAAAGTGGTCAGTGTAGAGTTGTAACAAAGTCTGTCTCTCTTAGACAAGGGGGTTCAATGTGGTTACTTCAAAGTTTTCTTTTAAAGCATGGCTATAAAGTCCCCGGGTTGGCTTTAACAAGAGTGTTAAAGTTCTCCTGCACCCAGACCCCATTTAAAGATTCCTGTGCGATTCTACTTTATGTGTGACCCACCCACCTACCGCGTGTTTAGAAGTGTGAGTTTATCCGACTGTACGCCGGCAAATTATTATTAGGTCCCCAGATACCTACTTAATTAAGTCCCTCATCTAGCACCTGGCCGGGAAAGCAAGGATGTAATGAGTAGCAAAGATACCCTCCTGTCTCATTAATGCAATGCTGATAGCTCGCTATTTCATCAAGAGCAAGGGCAATAGGCGGATACATAAATGCAACCTATACCTGGTGTGTGTGCGGTGTGCGTGTGCGCGTGCGCCTGTGCGTGTGGCTGAATGGATTAAAGCTGATCAATCTCGGCTGAAAATGTTTAAATTAATATTATTTCTATAAAAGGTTTATTTTATCATTATTTCCTAATGAACAAAGAAAAGACAGA
>NC_139700.1:35513200-35518200 GCF_964188405.1 Protomyctophum parallelum
CTGCAACCTCATTAAAGTAACCTCTGGTTAAAATGCCATGTGATAAATAGATAAATACATGAATGTGTATGATGTGGTGGCTAAGGGCAGAAAATGGGGATACTCAGGGGATAAAAGTTTGATTCCAGCCGGAGACCTCAACTTACTGTCTCTGTACAATCGAAATGAAGCGAAAACTGCCTAAAAATGGAAATGCACTACACTAGAGCAAATATACTCAATTAAAATGTTCTTGACCAACTAGCGCATGTAAGAAACAGATTTTATGGTAGAATATAGAGTCCAAGGCACACTGCTCACTTGATTTATTTTTTCAAGCCTTTATTAAAGCTGTAGCAAATTGTAACTTTGTCTCGCCATGTTATAATAATGTTTTAACACTTCTTCAACTGAACATAGTATGGCTTGGAAGATCACCTAATCTACCTGCCTACAGGTTCTCCACAGAGGACAGTAACACAACCAGTATTCATGTTCTGGGGAGAATATTAGCCATCTACAAGCTCGGCAGAGCTTGTAGATGGAGACTTTCTGTAGATGGAAAAAAAAGTATAGAGCCAACTCAGGTCCAGTATGACTAGGTCTAGACTGGAGGGTTAAACTGGTTAATCTCTAACCACTTAAATGTGTGACCACTATAATGTGAACTCTGTCCAAAGAGCACCTGTTTCCAGTTTACTGTAATGAAGGAAGAACCCACGTAGTGCCCATACACATCATCTCTTGTGTGCAGCACATGTACTGTAGGATTCAGCACCATGGACAGCGTGTCCTTTTAGATGGAGGACAGCAACATTAACCACTTAACCACTTAAACGCAACCCAGCATCCCAATTGTGGGGAAAGCTTTGGCTGAAAATAGCAGATCAACAAGCTCACAATGCGTCACAGTGCACACTCGGGTGAGTGGACAACATGACCAATATGAAAAATATTACTGTAGGCAGCACTGCGCAAAAAGCTTGGAATACGGATGTATATATCACAGGAAACTCCCGTTAAACTTTCCAACAAATTCCCATAAACTCCTGAATTGTACCATCACACCTGTATATTACCGTATATTACTGTATATGTCCGCTAAACTTGAGGTTTACGGGCAAAATACAGTGCCCCTAATTGCCCGTTAACTCCTCTTTTCACGCAGTGCAGTGTAGGGCAGAGGTTCCCAACAACTGGTATATGTGTACCTGTGCTGGTACGCGGGACATGTCCCACTGGTACGCGAGAAAGGGAATCCCAAGTTTTCCCCGACCGTGAATCTATAACCGTGCTTCACCAGGATCAATGATATGGTCTATGACAATTATGTATGTGATACAATAATATAGTAGTGGGTGGGCTACTTAAGGCCAGTCAACTGTCTTCCATGTTTTGGTACGATGATACGCGACCACGACGCACCCCTGCCCCCTCATCCCTCAGCCATGCCGGTCCACGACCATTTCCATGGTAATAGAAAGGTTGGGAACCCCTGGTGTAGGGGATATAATATCAGAAAATGGTGAAAAAAAAGTTTTGGGCAGATTTCCCCTTTAGTTAAGCTACAAAGTGATACCCGAAATGTTAACTTTTTCTTCTGCGCTAAAAGACGGCAGCATGAAAGGATCATATGCTTTTGTTTCACCATCTCCACGCCCCCTTCTCTCTCCTAAACACAATTCCTGCTCTGAAAGATGAAAGAAAAAAAAATGAAACACACGCATTCTTGCCGTGCACGGTACAGTTCCCAGTGCTATTTAAACCGCTCGTCATTCATGCAGTGTGGCTTTATCAACACTTAAACAGCGACTTGACAGCGGTGCAGCTGGCCATGCCTGACCGTCTTGTCACCACTAGTGACAAGACGAGATGAAAACAGCAACGAGGGAGGAAAACACAAAGGGAAGATAGCTGGGGAAATTATGCATGCATCAATATTTTATATCATATATTTGTTTGAAAGACTCAAAGAAAAGGCTCATTGATCTTACATCCCAAAATGTATCATCACACAAGCCACAAGACAGCACATTAGGAATTTTCTGTGAATCTGTGAAATGTAAAATCAGCAATGTTTCCATGTCGTTCGTCATTGGAGAACCAAAAGACAACTATATCTACTTGTATTTAGTTGTGTGATAGGGAGACTCATCATTTCATATTAAAGCACATCCTTTGAATGTAACACAAAAACATCCGTTGAATCTATTTGATGTTAATTGTGTTTCATCTGAATCATCTGAGTTAGCGACGGACTGCATTAAACCAATTAGTTTCATGCTTTATTGTTTTAAAGCCATAACCCGCGGGACTCCTTTAAGCGAATAAAACAGTATTTTATAACCAATATATGGTAGAGACTGTTAATACAATATAACTGATACATCTGCAGTGGTTTGAGGTGGTTTCCGCGACACTTCCATTGAGACATTCACGCTGGCATTGGGTAGGACACCTGCAGTACTAGTTGACAATGCCAATAAAGTTAAGTTTATTATCTTTATTGTAGTTTGAACTTGGGACACTGGTTCAGTTTCCTGTCTCCGTGTGGAGAGGGAGACATAAAACGTAAGAATTGTAGCTATAAATTAATTTCTGTTAGCCTGACACTTATTCAGACTGAACGCCAGCCCCATGGCAGCAGTTTTTGGGATGGGCGTTCCCAAAGCGGCAGTCTCGGCGATTGGTTAACTTCACACACCAACCAAACAAAAATAGTAGCAAAGCAGATTATGTTTTTCTCAATGTGGCAAACCCGGTTGCTGCTAACCAAACAAACTGTTGTTTCTGTAAAGCTATTAAATCCCAGGGCGATATAATAGCTAAAGCTACCACAGTGGGGGCAGCCATGCTTGTTGTTTGATGTCATGGAGTTGAAACGGCGCTGATTGGCCGTAGCCGCGGTATCACATTTTCAACCGAGCCTGCCATAGAGTTACTAGACCTGAATCACCAGAAGAACATATGTTTTTAATTCAGGGGCTGGAGCCAGGCTACATTTCTGTCAAACCTGACTACTTGCGTAGGCCACTGCGACTTATATTAGCCAGTTTTTCAGGGACAGCACCTGCAGTGCAATACCGCTGGTGCAGGGGTTAGGGGTTCAAGGACATTTGGGCAGCGATTGTGGACACCACAGATGTATAACAACCACTCTCTTGTTCACACACGCGCGCGCACACACGCACACACAACCTCACACACACACACGTCTGCACCGTTCTGTGAGCATCAGATCATGACTGTGGTTGGAGAGCGTATGTCGCAGTGGGGTATGTCATGTCTTGAGATGTGCCTGCAGGGCTGCGGGTTTGGTCCAAATATTTACAAAACAAGAGCGGCAATCAATTGTCTCTGCCGGCTTTTTGGCAGGTTTGGCTTTTTTGTGGCGGGGGGGGTGGGGGGGTGGGGGGGGGTGGACCCGGCTGCCACACATAATCAATGTTAGCAGAGTGGCCTCTATTTGGCGCGGCAACAGAAAGTGAAGGCTGCGGGAGCCAATTAAAAAACAGAGTTCAACTCACAGTTCAAAAAGCTGCAGGTGCTGGAAGAGCTGCCAGGACAACGTGGTCAGCAGGGGGTTCTTAGACAGGTTTCTGAAAGAGAGAGAGAGAGAGAGAGAGAGAGAGAGAGAGAGAGAGAGAGAGAGAGAGAGAGAGAGAGAGAGAGAGAGAGAGATGTGATCAATATTAAGTTTTAAGATTCATGAAAGAAGAAAAAGTGAGTATTCAACAAAGTGATACTGTTTAGCATAAGACAAAGTGATACTGTTTAGCATTTTTGGGATATTTTTTCATCTTTGAAAAAAGAATTAAAACAAAATATAGCAAACAAAAAATAAAGGGACCCATAAAAATGTGTCTGTGATCCTTAATGGGTCCCGACCCAGGATTTGGCAACCAGTGGTTTGGCCTATCTAGGTGTAAATTGGAACACCGAGATGGGCAATAATAACAGCAAAAATCGTCATCATCATTAATCATTCATCAACAGCAGCCCACACAATATACAAATGTCACATCTCAGAGAGAACGATATACTTCTGCATTTTCTCGATTTTTCTCAAAAATGCGGAAGTGCTAACCTTCATGAACGCGCCTGATGAATCGATTCATGAACGACCGTTCTGTGTAAAACCCCAGTCGCACACTCTTTTGCTTGTGCATGTGCTTGCAGGGGCCTGGTGTTCATACTGTACAGTTAAGTGTCTGCAAATCGTGAACAGGTGTGCACAACTTTGAATAGGCCAATAGGCAGGCTATGCATTTCTCAGTCCTGGCTGGAACACAATATTTTGAATATCTGCGGCCAGATGCATTTTACATACAAATACAACTTTTGGGCTCCTTGACATGAAAAAGTTTGAGAACCACTGATATAGATATATAGATTAAGAAGAATCTGGTCTCAGCTCTTAATGAATGGGTTAAACAAACATGTAAATGAGATGAGGAAACCCACTGCCAACGTTATATAAGAGTTACATCCCACCGTTGACACTTTGTCAGAGGAGTGTGCAGATTAAGAGCGTCAAGCACCAATATTTACATGTACTTATTACAATATTTACACTCATTTATCCCATCATTCACCTCACACTTCCACAGAGTAGTTTAAAGCCGAGCATCACAACTTAATTCCCAGTGGAAATATATCATTGAGGAAGCAGAACTAAGGATTTCAATCACACATCCACATTTCCACAAACAAAGCTGAGTGCTAATATGTCATATTTCCTCCCTTCGTTTGCCTCATCGTCATTTGGGTTAAAACAATATTGGTGACCTTGAGATTTCTGTCATGCAACTAGGGCTCATGCTGCTAATGAATCCCACAGTTGCAGCTGGCTTAGAGCTAGACAGCCGTTTGCATGCTCAATACAACAATACAAGCATATAGCAGATTAAGGCAGTCGATGCAGTTATACAGTGTTTATCAATAACATTACATTTGTAACGCCTTGTACCTCAGCTCTCTTACGGCAAAGGCTAACAGTACTACCTGTAACTCTGCAACTC
>NC_139700.1:35520700-35585700 GCF_964188405.1 Protomyctophum parallelum
TGCAAACCACACTGTGGAATCCAGAGTGAGGTGCAAATGGAACAACGTCCATATGGCCTGCCTCGCGTTAAATCAACACTGGCGGCAGGTATCAGGGTTACTGTAATGCATGTCGACCTGTCCTCTTAAGTCATCAGTGCAGCAGTAGCGTCCACATTTCCCCCACTTTAAAGACCCAAAACAATCGAGTTGTCAGCAGATCATGTATGGATCGAAAAGGAAGATAGACAGATGCAGGCAGGGAGACAGGCAGGGAGACAGGCAGGCAGACTATATTCAACTGCAATAACTAAAGAACGGAACATCATCATATCATACTATAATTCAGTCAATGTCTGTGTGTCTGTCTGTCTGTCAGAAACACCGCCGTAGCTCCTCACTGCCTGCACCAATCGCTCCCACTTTCCACACAGGCATTGACCATAATAATATGAATTTATTAGTGAATTAAAAATGCGAAAACGCACCCAGGGCGCAGTACAAGGTGGGCAAATATCTCACAACGTGTAAGGGCTAGTCACAGTAACACACTTTAGCAAAAGTAGAGACTCTCTTCTTTCTTTTGAGATGTTTGGTGTTTCCATAGTTAAACAAAATAGTCTGTTGGTCTAGAAAGATTAGTGAAAAAACACACGCAAGAAATGCTGGCAATTAAGGGCTGCAATATAGGATAAGTAGGAAAGTCTGGCAGTTAACGAGTTAAAGTGAGGAAAGCACTTGCATGGAGGGCTCAGAATGGCATGGCCAGTGTGTGGAAGTTCAACCTTGCCCGCTCAGCTTCGGCGACTGTACCGCCCATATGTCTGCTAGCTGTGAATGCTGCGCCCTGCGGCCTGCCCTACAGACGTCCCTGGATGAGCGCTACAGCAGAATGCATGCTGGGAGAAATACTAAACAGCCACCAGAATGAATCAAGCCCCCAGAGTGGCCGGGAAACGTTGAAGCTGCATAGGGTTTAACATAGACCGCTTGTTCATGAATCGATTCAGGTTCGTTCAGGCGAGTTAGTACTTCCAAATGTTGGACACCAAATGTTGCTGTCCAAATCGAGTAGTGTGTTCTTCCAGGTCCTTCAAAAACCACTGAGAAACTTCCATTGAAATGAATAGTGGGTGCGCCCTCTAGTTTATATATTAAACATAATTAACAGTGTACCAACAAGCAACTGTATGGGGGGCTACCATGGGGGAGTGAAAGCATAGCAGCCATGCCATGGCCTTTCACTATACTATCGGCACCGGGAGCTCCCAGACAGCACAGGATGGTGTCTCCACACCTACCTAGCTACCTACCTAGGTGGACGTATTAAAGAAAGATGCGAGGGGGGGCGGAAATACTGGCGAGCTAGCCAGGAGCGTGAAGTATTGAAACACCACTGTAGGGTTCATCCAAGTTCGACCTATAGAGAGAATGGCTACACAGACGCACTGTACATGCACACGCACACACTCACACACTTTGCGCATATAGTCCCATGCAGGCAGATTGGAAGCTGATTTTCCATTTATCAAGGTCTTTGTTTGAGGGCAGACAATGGAGCTGATGCTGATTACTGTCCCTTTCAATGACCAGGAAAGAAAGAAATAAAGAAACAGACAGACAGACAGACAGGGTGAAAGAGAGAAAGGATGAAGAAGAGAATACAAGGGCAGAGAGGAGGAAGGGTAAGATTCATTTTCAGTCACCTTCAAACCTGGTCCACTAGAGATGAAGAGAAAATTAGACCAACTCTCTCTCTCTCTCTCTTACACACACACACACACACACACACACACACACACACACACACACACACACACACACACACACACACACACACACACACACACACACACACACACACACACACACACACACACACACACACACACACACACACACACACACACACACACACACACACACACACACACACGTTTTTGTGCAATAGGCCTGCACCATTAGTAAAGCAGGGGGACAATGGCGTTGGTCTGAATGAATTCTGGCTCTCAGGGGGACGATTCAGCTCTCTCAAAAATAATCCTTTTACCCACTCTGACAGACTGAGTCAATTACTAAGATGGGGTCCAGACAGACACCCCCCCCCCCCCCCCCCCCACACACACACACACACACACACACACACACACACACAAACGGGGGTCAAACATATTCTGAACATATTTGTCGAATAAAGCCCTGCTAGCAGTCCAGTGCAGAACATTTAGAAATCCCCTCTTCATAAAACCTTATTTCTTCATGTAGCCAACAAAATGTCTGCAAGCCAGTGAGTGTTTGCCAGGTATATTCTCAAGCTTAAAGCCTGCATGGTTCAGACCGTTGTGAGCTTTGTAGATCTGCTAGTGCTATGTACTGTATGGTTCAGACCGTTGTGAGCTTGTAGATCTGCTAGTGCTATGTAGGCCTACTGTATCTGTGACTGTGGTGTCACACAAATGTACAAATTGATACAGGTTGAGTTGTTAATCAAACTTGACCTTGAGATCACATTCCAAGGTAGTGATTTCCATAGAAAGGTGAGATTTGGCACAGTTACCACAGTGGCACTGTATCTGTCACTGGGTTTGATTAAGTGTTCATACAGATTTGATCCATGTCAATAGCTCCTTTCCATTTGGCATCATACAATGGAATCAAATGTTCGAGTTCTTGGTAGGAAGGTGGGTGAGGATGCCATGCAATTATTAGAGAATCAGAATCAATGACATGTGTTTTACAGGTATAGAGCAGTGTTCTTTTAGTGTGTGTTTTGCAGTATTCCGTGAGAAGAGAGAGGGTCATGGAGGCAGAGCAGTATTCCGTGAGAAGAGAGAGGGTCATGGAGGCAGAGCAGTATTCCGTGAGAAGAGAGAGGGTCATGGAGGCAGAGCAGTATTCCGTGAGAAGAGAGAGGGTCATGGAGGCAGAGTGAGAGAACAAATAAAAATGCATCGTTGTTGTTGGGCAGAAACCTCTTATCGTCGTATTTAACCTTTTTGTAAATGAATGCCCTACTTGATCATCCTAGAGCGTCGCACAAAAGTACACCAAAAGTATACATTATTATTCCACAGAGATGAGGTTTCCACCCAACAGAGACTATATGGGTGGGTAGGGTAAGTGTATTATTAGCATATTGGTGTACATAATCGTCACTTCACAGCCATGCGGGAACGGGGAATTGCAGTCATAATTATTTGTATACACAAATCTTCCCAACATTAAAGGTTTGCCTGTTAATGGAGCCTTTTATTATTGCCAAATAAAACATAATAATGACACTGCCCCAAGCTTAAATATTGGTGTTCGTTAATGCACTATAGGAATGCTGCTGTGTACACAGATAGTTTCTAATTGGCCTGTGTTTTATGTTAGGTGATGTATTTTCTTTTATATAATAGACCTGGGTATCTGTGTGTTGCTTGCACAAACAAAGTTCTGAAAGGAAAACTAAGTAGTTTGACATTGAAGTTGAAATTACACACTGAACGATACTCTTTCATATTCTTTGCATACTACAGATTATTTCTACAAGGAATTGGCCATTTGAACAGTTCTGAAGACATGTGCTGTTATCGAACCAAGGATATATTACTGTTCAGCAATCCATCAAAAATGTCATATTTTCAACTGAAAAGTCACAGGCTCATGCTGTTTTAACGATGGTCCCTGTGCTGTGCACAAACTGCGGGTCAGGACCCAAGCTGAGCAATATACCATGTGTGTAACCTGGGCAGGCCACGGTCCTGGTGCTTTAGTGTACCTCCCAGTAGTCCATGTGCAAAAGTGTCAGAGTTAACGCAGGAGTCATTAATCCCAAGTCATTAAATCCAGCCATCAATCTAAGAACAGCACACAATTCATCGGTCCTTGGTTTTATGTGTTTAATTTGCCGCTTCGTAGTAATTTAAAATAAATAGCGGATTTGTCGCGGACCTGGTAACGAGGCAGACTCGTTATGATGACGTAACCGTAAATCAACCAACCGCCGGCTTGCAAGGGCTTCTGGGAAACTGAGTCCAATGCAAAGTGAACGAGGGTGTATAGGGACAATCTTAGCTCGCTTTGCTCTTTGTCTATTATCCGGATCACGGAAGTGGCTTTTTTGTCGGCTCAATAACAAATCATTGGAGTGTTTTCAAGCGGATTTTGATTGCTGCCGGCACAAAGGACGCACACAAAGTGGCTCCGTCTTGCAGCGAAGGACGATGAGTCTGTGGCTGAAGGTGCTCCTCGTCGTAGAGAGGGTGGGAGGGGTTTGTCTTCCAGTTTCCTCCTCATCGCCTCCAGTTTAAAGGAGAATTCCGGAATAGGCCTTTTCTTACTTTAAAGGGTTAGTTCAGATTAATGGACTTTAGGAGCTGTAGGAAATATTTGCCATTATAGTATAGGAGTTGCAAAGGTATTCATTGATTGCCTGAGTTCCGTGGTGGGAGTTCTGGTCTGGTTTCGGTGAATATTAAGTAGTTCCGGTCATTTGGTGGGGCCGGGCACTTGACTAGTGTTCAACTTAGACCCCTCTGTCAAATGGAACTATGGTTTGACCCCTCCGTCACATGGAACTTGTTCCATGTGACAGCGGGGTCAAAGTTGAACGAAAGCTGCGCTGTATGGTAGCCCCACCGAGCGTGATCTGAATGATTATTTTAGCGATTTAGCGATTTACTCCAAACCCCACCACTCACACTCGGACAGAGTTATGACAAATGTCACCTGTACTTACTCGTTCTAGGACTCAGATTAAGGTAAGAAAACGCTTAGTCCGGAATTCTCCTTTTACCCCAAAATACAGAGCTACTGTATAGTCTTCCTTTCTGGTTCAGTTTTTCAGTGTCCTTGAGATGATGTTATCCCCCAGCAGACCACGACAAAGATGAGGACGCGTCTGTAGTTCATTGTCTTGCTAAGGGACAATTGGACACGATGCCAGGAGAAGGAGAATCCTATTTTCCATTTGACTTTGTCAGTGCTACTTTAACACCCACTGAAAATGTATCAACATTCAACCGACACCATGCAGAAGAAGTATATCTGACACAAGTCAAGGTTTAACAAGCTTATACAAACACGACATAAAAAAGCAGGCATCCAAGGAGAACATTAATATGTTTTATGCAGTGTAGATACATATTTGATATTTAAAGGTGAAAATCATGAACCTACGAAAGGCGAACCACATTTATTATCTCTGCACGTAAAAAGAAATGTCATTTTCACAGTATGTACGAGGCTCAGTATGTAAGAGGTGTGTCTGTTTATCTGGAGCAAATCTGGCAAACCACTGGACCGATCAGTATTTCATACTTTGTGAAATGTATTTGTGTAACTGTTAATTATGGACCAATGAGGTTCTGATTGGAGTCACTCCAATGTCTGACGTCGTACTGTAGCTTGGCCACATGAAGGCTGGGATCTACATGGGACCTAGAGTACTTATGCTCTTTAAAGTTTTATCCCACGATTTTTGTAACCCATTTTTCACCCCTGTGTCAATTTTCTAATGTGATCCTGGGCTCTACACACCCTCCACCAACCTAGTCCCCATATATGGGGGACAAGGGGAGAGCAACAGACTTGAACTCATGCTTCCTTCATGCCTGAGTGTCTAAGTTGCTCCTTTACACCTGACAGGAGTTCCTATAATACTTTCATCGACTAAATCTATGATGAAAAATGTTCGTCGACTACCATTTCTTAAAAACTACAAGCTATGATGACTAAAACTGAGATTAAATATATTGAGAATTTTGTCAACAAATAAAAACTAGATGGAAATGTTAAAGAGGAACTAGTGGAGAAGAGACCCAGTAGAACTAAGACAAGTGCTTTTATGTTTGGTTTCGCTCGGGTGTCGCATTGCGACGCATTGTGAGCTTGTAGATCCGCTATTTTCAGCATGCAACCAAGTATGAATCAGGCATTACGACAGCCTCAAGGCTCGCCAAAATACTTTGTTGTCGACAAAATCAACTTAGTTTTCTAATACTACACTAAATCTGAATCTTTTCAGATGACTAACGCAAACATTTCTCTCAAAATCAACACTAGTGCAATGTGATCTGTGCAGTGTCTTTTTTTACCTGTACACAATCCGGACAGGGATATCATGTCTTTATTAGACCCTATATCTTCTTTTAATTATACCATAATGTCCACGTCTGCATGTGTGTGCATGCGAGTAAGAAAAGTAACGCACATCCTCCATTGGTGACGAGCAAAAACTGCAGAAACAGTAAACATTAAAAAGACAGCAGGGCTCGCAGCTGAGCTGTGAGCCCCTGCGTTCTTTTTAATGTCCATGTGAGTAACCCATACACACACGCAACCCATGCGTGTGTGTATGTAACCCATACACACACGCAGGTAATCGTGGTATGTGAACACGTGCTAATCCTACTGGGACCAAAGAAGCATTGAAGTGTGTGCTTCAGCGGCGAAAGTAAAAAAATGCATGTTTGTTCCTCGCCCACAGATGCATATGTTTGTGTAAGTGTACACATGCATGACTGTTTGTGGAGGTGCACACCCTGTGTGTGTGTGTGTGTGTGTGTGTGTGTGTGTGTGTGTGTGTGTGTGTGTGTGTTGTATGAGCTCATAATTCAGATTCTATGCTTGAATGCGGGGTTCTATATAGCATGAATATTTAACAGTTGCTTCATAGCATGGAGATGTAGCCAGCTAGCCCCGTATGTCATGCAAACACTCCACGCTGACAAGCCACTCATGCGTGCACGTTTGCATTGTACTGCTGTGCTACACATTCACACAACCTCAACTCTCTCTCTCACAGGCACGGACGGAGGCGCACACTCACACACACACACACACACACACACACACACACACACACACACACACACACACACACACACACACACACACACACACACACACACACACACACACACACACACAGACCATCAAGTGCACGTGCACTGTGTGCGCCACAGGAAGACGTGCTCACACAGTACAGAAGAGCTGGTTCCCTGTGCATGACGTGTCCTTTGTAAAGGTCAGACTGGCAACAATGATGTTCAAATGACAGCCTCGCACGCTGTATGTAAAACACTCCACACAGACAAAAACAATGTGTGTGTGCGTGTGTGTGTGCACATGTGTGTGTTATTATCCCTGAGAATGAACAACAAGGAAATGAGCCATGACCCATGAGAAGGTCAAAAACTATACTGTCAATTTGAGACGTGTGCGCGTGCGTGCTTGCGAGCGTGTGTAAGACTGACACACACACACATGTGTTTGTCATTTTTCGGCCCATCACTCACGTTGATTACTGTAGATAACAGTGGTGGAAAAAGTACTCAGATTTTTTATATTTCTGTAAAATAGAAACACAAATATAAGACTTTTCAAATGAAAGTAGCCCAAAAAACGAGGTCGTCCTATAATCAGGGATTAGACTTTTGACATTCCACATAGAGTACAGCTGAAACCAATATAATGAATAGTGATTGAATCAAACAAACAACAGCTACTGCTCAGCTGTGATGTGGACGATGTGGTTCAACAGTGGTTCAAAAGCTCCTTGGACGCCATGGACAATTAAATTAGTTTTATTTAATAAGTAAGTAAGTAACCTTAGACGATTAGACGAGTTATGATGAATGCAAGATTAATCCAAGATTATTATTTTTTTTTTTTTTACCTTAATTTAGCTTCGGTCGCTAGCCACCGCTATACCATCCATGTTAGAAACAGTCTCAATCCGAAATCCTCCGTTCACGTGAGCGTGCACACAGTCTTTAGTGACTTTATGGCTCATAATTGGATAAAGTACGATGTTCGGAGCTCAATAAAACATTAATTTGAGGCCGAGCTAACAATAACAAAGATTGAAGCTTCACAACAGAGCCAGTGTCACGGCACGGAATGGCCGACTTTTACTTCCAGTTGAAACGACAGACAACAAGAGCCCAAGAGATCTGCCCATGTCGTAAATTTCTCTGACACTGCTCACCACCCCCTGGTGACCGGCATTCAAACAACAGAGGATAAGTTAAGATGCCTTCTTCATTCAACTAGAACCAGTGCAGTGCAATATCAGTGCAGTATCAGTATCAGTGCAGTATCAGTGCAGTATCTTTATAACAGCGTCTGCTTCTTAACACCGCAGAGCTGGCTGTCGCACCCCAATAAGTTCCCTAACAACATTGCCAAGTAATGTTAGTTCCTACCCTAACTAACATGACATGTAAACGCAACTGGGCCTGATATATACTATAGCCTGAGTGTTACTGTATAATAAATACCAATAGACTAGTTTATTTTCAATTTTGTTATGGTAACCTATTATGATATGAAGTGATATGAAATACATTTAAAAAATGATAATATATATGCTGCCTCCTGCTGAACGCAGAGCCAACCGCAGCCTGCCGAGCCGTTTTCAATGTAGCACACGCTGGACTCAAATCCTGTTTGGGCGTCCATCTTTGATGCTAAATAAATAGCGTCAATGCTAGCGAGCTAGAAAGCGCCAATGCTTCCATCTAGACCACTGGATAATCAGCAAAGACCTCCGAACATTGCGCCTTTTATCCAAACCATGGAGAGCTCCGTAGATTTCGAGTTATTCAGCTATTTAGTCAGCCTGTATAAAAAGGGAGGTGAGCGGCAGCACGGTTGCACAATCCGGTCTAGGATCGCTAAAGAAGGAAAGGCCAAGCCAAAAATAAATAAATCAGCGATCCGGTTTGATATCAATAATAAAGCTTATCAGATGGAACATTTCGCCAGGAGCAGTTGCTGGTTGGATTCCTTGGAGGAACATTCCTCCAAGGAATTTAAGTTAATTTGTTAAAAAGATAGCATATCAACAAGCTCACAATGTATCACATCGTGACGCATTATGAGCTTGTAGATCTGCTATTTTGAAATTGTCAAAGTATATAGGTCTGAAGTGGTTTTGTAATAAGTAACTAAAGTTCAGTCAGAATAGATTTAACCAATATTTATTATAGAATGAGAATACAAGTGTGTGACTGCCACATCAGCGAATGACATGTGGGTCTTGCACACACTGAATACAGCCAGATAGTAATGCAGTATATTAACCAATTGAGTATATTTATGCGCCCTTGAGCACAGCATGAAACTCCGAGTATATCTGACTGAACCAACTCCGCAAGTTACGTATCATTTGTCAGTACGAAACCATATGACTTCTGAGAAAGATGCACTTTGATACCCTCTCTTTGAAACCTTTCCAGACCCCAACTTTCCTCTATTAGTTTGAATGTTTCTCGGCAAACCACACACACACACACACACACACACACACACACACACACAAGCGCACACACAAAAAATAAAAAATAAAGACAGGGTGGAGCAGAACAATATGGAGCTCAGCATCTAGCAGAACTCAGTCTGCAAAAATAATATATCAGGGGATAGCTCTGGAGCAAATAGTTTCAACGTTTACTGGTGGTTTTCTTAACAAAAATAAAATAAAATGAATAGTATTAATAATAATAATAATAATGACAATCTTCGATAAATAAAATAAATAATAAGGAGAGGGTAGAAACCAGAAACATTTAAATAAATGTGGGGTCTAAGGTCCGGAGTATTTATCCCCTTTGGCAGGCTTTTTGCAACTTGCCTATATAGATCTTTTCAGAACAAAGTACTGTGTGTGTCGTAGTATTTCACGACAGTTCGCAGCACAGGAACTTACTTCACTGCAAGACGATATACGGCATAAACAAAGATGGCGGCCTCCGGCGTTCGACAGCAACATGCTGTTTTATAACAAAAAAGTCATTATATTATAATAGTATAGCAGACGTGAAGTCCACATACCAGATCTGACAGTATTATAAAACCGCTTCTGAAAAGGGTTCCAAAATGGAACTGATTCCGGTTCCTCAATGTTGGATCTGGTTCCTCCGTTGCGGATCCCAGCCCGATCAATATAGCAATTAGTCCATACCTGGGTATCCCACCCCACCTATACAGTATGTGCAGAACTTGGCGAAATGCTAATAAACAGCTTGAATTTCTCAAAGCTAATGCTCAATGCAAATAATCTTTCACACAGAGTGATGAGTCCTAAATTCGTTACAGGTGGATCAAGGACTTTAGAATAGCACAGCATACAGTACTTTACGAAAACCTCCCATAAGACACTCTGTTCGGTTGAAATAAATAAATTCATTCATTCGTAATTTCATGACTTGCCCACACTTTTAAAGCTTGGAGCGCAGTTCATCTCATATTTAGCCTTGTCAGGGGGCATCACATTAAAAATTATGAATGTAATACACAGAGTAATACCAAGACTTGAAAATAATAAAAAGGGTTACTCAAAGAGGGCATCTAATTCAAACGGATATGATTGGTGTTAATATCTTACGGCTATGAGACATATTACTGTAGCTTGTTGCCATGGTCATTTTAACACAATGTTCTGGTATGATACTCTAGTGATTTGCACAATTAAGACAAATACAATGAACGTATTTATCACACAAACGTATAGCTACAATAATTTTGCACAAGGTTTCTGCCTGACAGTGTCGGTCAGGGGTGCACTGGCTGTTTCACGCGAGCCAGCCAAGTACCAAAATGGATACATAGCAGGTTGACAGGTGAGTGTGCCGACTCCTCATGGTATAGAAGCAACACAGCATTATATGGCTACAGTACTGCTAGTCTGCTACAATACAATACAATCAAAAATCAAAGAAAATCAATCAATAGAAAGCAGGTACTGTACATACAGTATGGATACAATAAGACACTGAGATAAGAGGTGATCAAATACAAGCAGGGACAAATTTGCCATTGGGGCCGTGGCCCAGGGGCCCTTGGCTCTCAGGGGCCCTTCAGGGAAATTGGACTGTGTTTGACGCCCTGAAAAGGGCTCCTGGGGCCCTTCATTGGCCATTGATTTTGTTAAATGTAGGTGATAAAAACACGAAAATGCTGCACGCACGCGCGCTATGGGGGCCCTGCAAAAATTACCGGCCCAGGGGCCCTCGTGGGGGTTAATCCGTCCCTGAATAGGTTGAAGGTTGGAATTAAGCTAGGCTGTGATTAAAAGCAGAGTAGAAAACATGACTTAAAAGTCTCGATGGACTGGGCGGATATGATGTGACAAGGAAGGCTATTTCAGAGCCTAGGGGCGGCCACGGCAAAAGGTCTCCCCTGGTTTTAAGTAGGGCTGTTTTGGGGGTCAATAATGAGAGATGCGCTGGCCGGCTTATGGTATTCAACATCATTGAGGGATTTAAAAGCAAGTATCAATTTTTTTAAATCTATCTTAAATTTGACAGGGAGCCAGTGGAGTGAGGCCAAGACAGGAGAAATATGGTCAGGCTTTTGTGTGCCTGTGAGGAGGCGCACAAAGCATTTTGCACCAAATGCAGTCGTCTGACCAAGGACTGGTCGATGCCAGAGTATAAAGCATTACAATAATCTAATCTAGAGGAAATAAAAGCGTGAATTAGCGTTTCAAGTTGTTTCAGGGGAAGATATGGATTTACTTTAGCAATCAAGCGCAACTGGAAGAAACTGGATTTGATGACAGAGGCTATTTGCTTGTCGAATTTAAAAGAGCTTTAAATTAATTTAAGTTTTTAACATGGGGACGGATGTTGGGGGTGAAAGTGCCAAAGAACATTATTTCAGTTTTGCTATCATGAAAAACATTTGTGGCCATCCAAATTTTGATGTTTGATGTTTAGCAATGGTTGAAGTGAATGGAGTGTGTTGTTGCTATTTTTGACTGTGAGTGGCATGTACATCTGGACATCAGAGATATTGTGTTTAGAGAGAATAGGCCCTAGGGGTAACATGTAGAGAAGGAACAAGATGGAACCCATATTGGAGCCCCGGGGGACTCCAAAGGTGAGAGGAGCTGCAGAGTATGAAGAATCCCCCAACTGGACAGAGAGACTTCTCTCTGACAGGTAGGACCTGAATGCCAACATGATGTTCAAGGCGAGAGAGGATCCTGTGATCCACGGTGTCAAATACAGCCGAGAGATCAAGCAGGACCAAGATGGCGGAGCTCCCAGAATCGACAGTTAAAATCAGATCATTCAAAACTCTTAAAAGGGCCTTTTCAGTATATGGCCCGGTCAGGATGGAGATGTCGGTCGGGTGTAATGAGCAGTAAAGCCCCAAGGGACAGCTAGTGGGGCTTTTGGTTGGACTCAAGCCCTACCCAATCGTTAAAGAAGTGAGAAAGCTGAAGCTGTCTGATGGGAGCTAAGGGACACATGGGAGCCATCATGACATCTATGATTAGAACCTCCAGCACTTCACACTACACACAGAATCCACTCCTGAGGGACTTAGAGCACATGGTAATACATTCAGATTCATTTCAGAAGATGATTGGGCCACTTTCAACCTGGTGTCCCCATTTCTGTCATGGCATTATTGTCAGATTGTTTCAAACACAAACAATAAAACAACATTGCATTGCAGATCTGCTTAATATTGAGTTTGTGGGTCCTTGGCAAGGAAAAGTGTGGGAAACCCAAAGACCTTTATTCATGGAACAGCACAGCAGGACGATTTGTTCAATAGCAAGGAAACAAATGTGCTTCAAATGCAACTTTTCCTACCTGTGTGTGCTAAGCACTTTTAGATATTTGTAACGTTTCTTAACACGGACCAATGTCATGGGCTCAGAAAGATAAATACATTAACTAAAGCACACACACACACACACACACACACACACACACACACACACACACACACACACACACACAATAACACTCCCATTTCAAGGTTTACACAGAGACAATACATTAGAAATCTAATTTCCTGTGCTTGTGTGCACAGGAATGTGACATGCACTAATAGTCTGCTGAGTGTCACATGCACCAGTACATCCACAACACGCCTCCCTCTCTCGCACACATGTCAATCTGTCCCTTGGTCGCTATGGAGACAGTTAAACAGTCTCTCAGTGACGAGACAGACAACTTTAATTACAACTTAATGAGAGCAGCTCATCAGGCTATCATTAGTTTTTTAGACCTCAATACTTGTTGATCTATACTTTTACTGTTTTTTTATTCTAATCCAGAAAAGTACGAGTTTGGGCATTCGACCTGATAGAGACGATATCTTAAATGACAAAAGCAATTTAAATATACTTTGAAACATTGATGCCTCATCCACGTTTTAGATCATGTTTTTTTCAGTAATTACATCTATCAACCATAAAGCTCTTTACATGGCAGATATTAACTGCTGCAAGACTGGGTGTAACATTTATCGAAAAGGTATAGCTTTTATGTAGCTTATAGCTACATAAAAGATGTAAAAACTAACATTTTATGGAAAACACGGTCATATTTGCAATCGATAGTGCATTCCGTTATGCTTTTACCAGTTTAAAACATGCATGTTTGAAAATCTGCGTTTGACAAACGGAGCATATTGTTGCATTGTTGTCACTATGGTTACCACGTGAGGGGGGATATCCAGTGGTGGGTGCTTACTGGAAAGCTTAACAGGAAGAAACCTAGTATAAGGCAGGAATGTGTATTAAAGGCTGGAGGGCTTTTCATTTGACACAGCTGAGGTAGCACAAGATCATCTTATCGATGCACACAGGAACAAATCTGACCACAGGACGAACAGGATATCCACCATTTTAAGGAAGTCTGGCCACTCACTTATCAATACGGACGTTCTTGCTGATGATCAGCTTCCATGAACTGTAAATAAGGTCTAATGACTTCCCTGTTGATGATGTCAGTCATGACCAAATATGGAAGGTATTGTGCAGACTGACGGACAATCCCTTAGAATCGATCTATAGGATTGGTGCTCAACCTGTTCAGGCCGTGCCACACAAACATGACTAGAGTTTTCTTTAAGCTTATCGTGTGCCGTTAAACTATTATCTATTAATGAGCATATGTATTAATTAGGCCTTTCTTGCTGAGGAATGTGATAATGCATTAATTCAATACAGTAGTCTATTTTGGTCAGCCTTTTTCTTTTCTTTTTTTCCCCAGCCCAACAGCAGCGGTGCATTATGAGTGGGGTGGAGCACAGGTGCTGAGCTTCAACCATCAAGGTTCCATTCCACAGGATGTGAGCGGAACGCCTGCTGTGTGAAACAGGATGTGTCTGTGCCATTGTGGCTCGCAGAAGGCCACGGGCTGTCTGTTTTGTCAACAGTTGGAATAAGATGGATCACTAATTCTGATTGCTGAACTTTCTGAGCGCGTCTGAATGTGTGCTCGCGAGTGTGTGCGCACCTGTGTGCGTGTTTGTGTTCTCTCAAGCTTGAACGATGCTTTTTCCTAGAAGGGCTGCATGAAAAGAAAGTGAGGGATTTGCACAACACAGGGAGCAAGATAGGAATAGAGACAGACAGACAGACAGACAGACAGACAGACAGACAGACAGACAGACAGACAGACAGACAGACAGACAGACAGACAGACAGACAGACGCGACATACCAAAGCCTATACGGGTTGTGTAGTCGATGCGCTGTGATTGGCCAGTCGCTGTGATTGACAGCCTAACCTTAACCCTAACCCTAACCTTAACCTCAGTAAAACTATACGTAAACCTAACCTTAATGTCAAGAAAACTATACCTAAACCTAACCCTAACCTCAGTAAACTTAACGTGACAGACAGACAGACAGACAGACAGACAGGACCATCAATGAGTTGTGTTGTAACAGTTTCCTTTTACGTTATACTTGGACAGGCGGGGTCACCCAGGAGTCTATACATGGTCCCCTCCTTGTTTCACATAAACACCAATCCTCTTTACCGAAAGTAGCCGATCTATTAATGCTGCTCATTGTGAGCTTTTACATCAGGTGTTTTTTGCAAAACAATAGATGAGGTTTCCACCCGACGACGATATAATACATCCGTTTTTCTCTCTACATTTCGCCAGGGGTTTCATCTGTCTCGATGTCAGTTCCTTGCCTGGCCCTGTTCCACTTCCAGGCAGAGTACAGCACAAGCCTTTTAATATTTTGATAATTTATCACAGAAATAAACACTACATCTAATCACTGAACCTAGTGTTCCTGTTGCGAAGGAGAATTACGATATCTGGTCCCCTTTAGCTTTCCCCCCCTTTCTGCCTCTCTCTTTCTCCGTCTGGTTAATTTTCATCACCGTACTATTCCATCACTCCATTTTTACTATTATTGCATTTGGGCTGCAGCAACACCTATGCTGTTTTAATGCTGTCTCCCTTCCTTCCATCCTGCTGGTTTCTCAGTGGGTGATGTAACAGTGTTTATTATTCATGGCTGCTGAGATTATGGACCTCAACAATATTCCACTCACGTTATACTGAGAGAAAGAGAGAGAGAGAGAGAGAGAGAGACAGAGAGGCAGAGGCAGAAAGGGAGAAAGAGGCAGAGGGAGAGAGAGAGAACAGGGGTGGTGTATGGAGAGATAGTGCAAGAGCCATAATAGCATGAGAGACCTTTTTTATATAATTTTCATCATTGATTATATAATTCTCTTTTCTCACAACTGCTCATCTCCTTTCATGACTACTAATGTATCAGATTGAAACAGACTGGACAAAAGCGACGATATAAAAAAAAGATAAAGGCTGCGTCCAAAATCATTCACTAACAAATAGTGACAGTTAAATCTGTCTGTGGTTCAATCTGATGATATAAGCAGTAGGGGTGCGATAGTGAGCAACAGTTGTACCCTACTTTTTACAATGCATTGTGGGATGAGGTATGCGTTTGATAACTATATCACTACGACTACAAAATAGTTAATAGTCTTTAGCTATAGTAAGCCACTGTATGTTGATTTGTGTGTGATTTGCATTGTCCATCATTGACAAAGAATGTGCGTGTGTAAATGATGGAACTCAATTCTCGATTGTTTTGCAGATCCGAAAAATGCACGTGTATGAATGTATCATTGCAGTCTGTAGATAAATATCTACAGACATTCAACTCATTCCAAATTGTGTTATGCAAAGCTTGCACCAAAACTAAGTTGTAAATACTAAATGTCTCCATACAAAAGATGTTTACAAGACTACTATGAAATATAAAGCAGCAAATTGAACTCCCCCACTTGTCTACTTGCTGAACATGTTTTGCATCTCTTATGCAAAACTCACTTTTTAGATGTAGTTAAATATGTATCTCCTTAACAACGGCTCACTGAACCGTACTGAACCGAAGAAGAAAGCGTGGAACAAAAAAAATATATATATTTTTTTTTTGTCACAGAAGAATGACAGAAGAACCAAGCTATTAATCGTGTAACGTTACAATGTTACTAAAATGTTACTTTGAGGCAAAGAGGTATCCCCGGGCCTTTGGTATCCCAGGAGGAAAGGAGAAAGTAACCTGATTTGCCTTATTTTAAGAAGTGCATGACATTTTCAGTTTACAGTTTATTTTCAGTTTACGTAAAACAGCCAATGCCATCATAAAGAACCATAATAAAAACCCATATTTTGAAGAACCACCAGCTGATTTGCTGAATCGGTTGTAAAAATCAACCAGTTCCATGGCACTCGGTAGCTGCTTTCATTTCCGTCAGAAGCACTGAAACGGTAACACGGCGTCGAAGGGATTTTGTTATTGAGCTCCTAAAACATGTTTGTTCTGTATGATCACCTCAATCTGAGCTTCAATTCCGAGATAAGCACCGCTAAAGATCATCGCTACGATTACTGTGGACGGAGGCAAAATATTGAACGACATCGCAACACGGAAGCAAAGCGCTGCCCGGCGACTGAGACGACAAGAACCGGTAAATATACTATAGCGATGCTGGATCGCATTATAACGTTCTATGTCGCCCTATAGTGTTCTAGGCGATCTGTGACTATTCATTGTGTTTAACTCATGTTTGACCATTGCACACCTCTTGTAAAGTATGCTGCTGCGGAATGACTCGTTGCCCTACTTGGTCTCATTTATTAACATGAAGTGTTGATCAAATGCTTTTTTATCATCGTGTGAAATTGTGTTTGTGAATATAATATGGCGATGGAAATATAGGCTACTGTATGACAGTGGTTCTCAACCTTTTCTGGATCAGAGGCCGCGGCCCACCCATCTGACCCCTTAATGACTGCAGTGGTAAGTGGTCAGAGCTTTTCAGAGCATGTTTATTTTAACCCATGTAGGACTAATGCCAATTCTAAAAAATGCCTTCTAAATACTGAGCTGAAATTCTGAAACATTTCTAATATTAATTAGAAAATTACAAAAATGTTATGCTGCTTATATACTGTACATAGCAAAGCAAAACAAACCCAAAGGGGTTCCTGTCCAGAAGGGGTAAAACACCAAATGTCGTTCCCGTCCTGAATGGGTTGATTATTGATTGTGTTCCAGCTTGGATCAAGTGAAGTAACGCAGCATTTCTATTTATCGGCATCACAATGAAAAGTAACTTTTTCAAGGTTTTAAAGAGGGAAGAAAAGACCATGTAATTAATTTTTTTACATACATTTTTGTTATATTATACATTCATGCTATAGTATTATTCAAATCGTAGTATTTTGCCAAATATTTGGGGGCCCCGCTTGCAATGCCCTCACAGCCCACCAGTGGGCCTTGGCCCATATATTGAGAAACACTGGAACAGTACAGTATATGAACATATGGTCACTTGGGATTGGTCAGTGTCCTCCTTATCCGACCTGGGGTAGGATGAACCTGCCACGATGAATGCCCGGGTGATCATCTATATTTATCTCTGTGCCATCAACCTTCCACCTATACAATATCTCACTTGCTCTATATCGTGTGAACTGCTCCCTTCCCTTGTGTTCCTAGCTATTATTAGATTAAAAAAAGTGTTTCTTGTGGGCGGAAAAACACACACTTTCCTTTCATCCTTAATAACTGCAGACCTTTCATTTCTATAAGTTTAGAAGTAGGTGGTAGAAGTGCATCACAGTTCCTAATTAGCAAGAGGTTCTCAAACATATTCATGTCAAGGATCGCCATACGTATGTATTAGGCTGTGGTGTGGTGTGGACGCCGCTATAAGAGAATATTCTTGTTGTTATCGATTGAACAACTGCAGAATTGTACAACTGTCTCTAGGATCTGAAGATCAGAAGAGAGACTATGAGAATTGAGAACTGCTGTAGAAGAGACATTTTCACCACTGTGTAGAAGAGACATTTTCACCACTGCAGAAGAGAGTAAAAAAATATAGTGTTCCTTTGACTCTGAGAGTGTAACAATGGACCTAAACGGACCTGTAAGAGTTAAACTAAGCCTGAGCCTTTTTCCTGTGCCTTTCTTCAACATGGTTGGTTGATTGCTTGAGAAAGCTTGTTATCTGCGCGGCTTCGTCGTCTTATCACACCTGTCAAGCAGAACATCCTCCGGCTCTGTATAGGTGACAATGTTACCTCTCTTCCATTGATTATGTGCAATGCGGTGTGAGGAGTCATTGTTAGTCTAATGCAGCCTTTAAAAAAAAATTGTCCTATAGTGTGCAAATGTTCTTAACCTATTAAGACCGGGATCACATCTGTATAGCTTTTAACCAGTTTAACCATTATTTTCAACTTTGGCTATTCAAAAATAGGAGATATACGAGCTTGTAGATCTGCTATTGGTTTTGGTTTTTAATTGTGAAAACATGTGCAAATACATCATTTTGGGGGTCCTTGACATAAAAAGGTTTGAGAACTACTGATATAAAAACGTTATTTTGTTTTAACTGTTGGAATTCAGAAGACATCTTCGGCCTAAATGGGATAACCAATGTCGAGCCATGCAGTTATTAAAAAAAGACAATAATTACTCTGCCTCTCAATTCTCTGATAACAGCATGGCTTGTACTTTATTATTCCACGTACACCATGCAGGGCCACTTACATGATTAGCACTTACTGTTCATGTATATTTTGGGGTAATACATTATTTTGATTGACACCTATACCAGTAAGACACCCTGATGGCGAGAAGGACGCATGTGTCACGAGGCGTGATGTCACGAGGCGTGATGTCACGAGGCGTGATGGACTGACGACCATGGTGGTGCGGTGACTGACGGAGCGAGGTTTTATACAGAATTAACCTATACAGTACTAAGTACATTTTGATTATGTCACATCGCGATGTAACGTGTTGTGAATGCGTGGCTAATAAACATTACATTACTACTCCAGCATCAAATTATGTGGCTAATAAGTAAGCCTTCCCGAGCCATAAGGCCAATAGGGCAGGAGCCTATCCTGTTTCTGTAGCGTGAGGCTGATTGATTTACTGTACAAGTACACCCCCTGTATCGAACCCCGACCTCTCCCTCTCTCTCCCAGGAACAAACTGTGATTTTACTCCATGCATTTTACATGCTGTTATTATCTCAGTCATCAAACAATGACAATTGCTCTGGATTTGTAGACAAAAACTAAAGCCACACTTGGAGAGCGTTGGGTATTTGGACAGATTATCTCGGTTTACTTTTAAGACAAAACTCAGCCAACACTAAAGCTGCAGCCATATGTTTTGTCATCATACCCAAAACTAAAACCAGTGGTTTTAGTATATACTTGAGTATATACTCAAGTAAATACTCAAATAGGCCTACTGCAAATTACAGAAGATGTACGAATTGCAGAAATGTGAAAATATCAGATCTGCAAGCTCGCAAGAGCCTGTAGAGTGGCTATTTTCGCAAAATATTAGAAAATAGTCCCTTCAAGAGTCCCTTCTTGGAAATGTAGTGGAGTCGAGAGTAAA
Source organism: Protomyctophum parallelum (assembly GCF_964188405.1). Taxonomy (NCBI): domain Eukaryota; kingdom Metazoa; phylum Chordata; class Actinopteri; order Myctophiformes; family Myctophidae; genus Protomyctophum; species Protomyctophum parallelum. The sequence continues at coordinate 35,540,396 of NC_139700.1, forward strand.
AAAAACATCTTCATTTAAAATGTAGTGGAAAATGGATAAATGAAATCAGTACAGTACTCAAGTAGCCTAACTGACTGTACTTAGATACTGTCCACTACTGAATACCTGCATGGGAGAGCACACATCCACCACTCATCCACTACTGAACACCTGCATGGGAGAGCACACATACCACTCATCCACTATACTGAACACCTGCATGGGAGAGCACACATACCACTCATCCACTATACTGAACACCTGCATGGGAGAGCACACATACCACTCATCCACTACTGAACACCTGCATGGGAGAGCACACATACCACTCATGCACTACTGACCACCTGCATGGGAGAGCACACATCTACCACTCATCCACTACTGAACACCTGCATGGGAGAGCCCACATCTACCACTCATCCACTACTAAACACCTGCATGGGAGAGCACACATACCACTCATCCACTACTGAACACCTGCATGGGAGAGCACACATCTACCACTCATCCACTACTGAACACCTGCATGGGAGAGCCCTCATCTACCACTCATCCACTACTGAACACCTGCATGGGAGAGCACACATACCACTCATCCACTACTGAACACCTGCATGGGAGAGCACACATCTACCACTCATCCACTACTGAACACCTGCATGGGAGAGCACACATACCACTCATCCACTACTGAACACCTGCATGGGAGAGCACACATCTACCACTCATCCACTACTGAACACCTGCATGGGAGAGCCCACATCTACCACTCATCCACTACTGAACACCTGCATGGGAGAGCACACATACCACTCATCCACTACTGAACACCTGCATGGGAGAGCACACATCTACCACTCATCCACTATACTGAACACCTGCATGGGAGAGCACACATACCACATACTAACCCTCATCCAAAGGGGAATCCTCACTTGTAAAGAGGATATATTACGTTCCTGAGCTTCAGGCAGTACTACTTGCTAACCAGTAGGTGTCCTGCTACATAATATGAAGGTCTACATTTCTCAGTAGAAGAGTACTGTAGGTAGACCACATCCAACCGCCGCAGATGTATACCGTGCTAAAATACACCCTGGAGAAGGCAGTTGCATCTGTCCAAAACACAATGTTCTTTTATTGTCTCCACCAGGCCGAAAGCATGTGGGGAGAGTATGTTTTGCACTCCGTCCGTCCGTCCGTGTGTCTGTGTGTCCGTCCGTCCGTCCGTGAGCAGCTAATCTCGGCCACCGTTAACCCGATCGATGCCAAATTTTGCACACACACTCCCTGGATGCCAACGATGAACCTCTGCCCCTCTTTCCACAACGGCCTGTTATAGCGCCACCAGGAGGCCGCTTTGTGCAAAACAAGTTTTTGCACAGTACATCGCATGATTTCCGTGAAATTGTGCACCCACATTCCCACTAGGCCGAGGACGAAATGCCACATGAACAATTTCAACTCAGACTCAAGGTGGCGCTATAACTGGCCGAAAAGTGTTTTTACCTCTAACTGCACGGATCTGTGGATAACTTTGTATGCCAACTCCCTAGAGGCCAAGGAAAAACCTTTGCCTGGAATTTTTCACATCTGCTCTTTATAGCGCCACCAGGAGGCCGACATATGTAAAACACATTTTCTATTATTACTCCTTCAGATTTTATCCAAATTTCACGCAAATACAATGCAATACACTATCTCCATAGTCATGTGATCAACACGGAGCCGCACCATTTCCCATCTTCCATCCTGATTGGCTAAGATTGGCTTCCAAAGCTCACACGAAAAAAGGCCACAAATCACAAACACAGTGTGCAATTTCCTTTAAATTATACACGCACATTTTTACTAGGCCGAGGACGACATGCCACAATCTTTTCCTCAAAATCAGCCTCACGGTGGCGCTATAACAGGCCAATTCCTGTTTTTAGCTATAACTGCATCGATCTGTATACAACTTATGTATGCACACATGGAAAAACATTGTACCTGCATCCCTCCAACACGAACCTCCGGCCCAAATCTTCCTCAACAGCCTGTTATAGCGCCACCATGAGGCCACAACCTGACCTGCCCTGGTGGAGACCTGTGCCGATTGGCACTTTGTCTAGTATATCTCTGCATTTGTCCTAAATAAACGTTATTGGCACTTATGGGCCAAGTGTGTGCAGCCATTTGTGTGTACTAAACTAGGCTATACTCCATGTAATACAGATTGATACAGGGAGAGGAGATGGAAATGGTGAAACGTAGACAGTGACAATGAAAGGCCACAGACAGACAGACAGACGTCTAGACAGACAGACAGACAGACAGACAGACAAAGACTCCTGCTTTTTTAATGGGGGAGAGCGAGGATGAGAGAAAATGTGTCATAAGGAGCATCATATACTAGTATCGAGAGAAATAAACGGAAAGAAGATGGCTTTGATTCTTTTGAAGGATGGTGATGATAGAGATTCTGGACTAAAGGACAGTAAATGTGGAAATGGGAGAATGAGATGGAAAGAGGGTAAAAAACGAGAGAAAGCTAAGAGAGAGTGACAGGTCACAGTGAGAAAAGAAAATTGGGAGAATGAATAGAGACAGCAGGAGAGAGGTGGGGTTGGGGGGGAGAGAGAGAGAGAGAGAGAGAGAGAGAGAGAGAGAGAGAGAGAGAGAGAGAGAGAGAGAGGGAGAGAGATTTAAAAAAGGAAAGAAGAAAAAAGCCATTGGCCCGAGGAGGAGAGGAAGGATATAGTCAGACCAAACATGGTCATTACTTGAAGTCTGAAAAGGTCAAATCGATTATGTCCAGGCCTCAAAACCGCTCGGGAATGATCCTTTAGAAAGCACAACCATTACCTGCATTGTCACCGTTACATCTTCATCATCATAATCATCATAATAATCTGTATTATCACCGTTACTATCATCATCATCATCATCATCATCATCATATGTATTATTTGCTATCATTATAATCAGCATCATTATAATACTCATCAGACTCTGGTACCTACAGTAGGAAGGATGGGGAAGCTGTTGGTTTAGTTCTGCCTTTAACTCTAGTGCCATCATCATGTATAAATGACAGTCCTGTGTGTTCTCGCCTCATTATCTGTAATGACTGAAAAACTCCAAGTTTCTCTCCGAGGACAATAAACTGTAGTCTCCAAACACGTAGCCCCGTTTCACATATACAGTGGTTTTTGTCTGTGTGTCTCTCTCGTCATTCTCCGTCAGTCCATGTGTCACTGTGTGTGTCCTTTGTGTCTCTGATTGCGATGTGGGTTATTTTCAGAACAACTGACATGGGGCTGGGAGATGACAGGGGTTGCCATGGTAATTAAAACTGTCAATCACCCTTTCATGTGTGTGTGTGTGTGCCGCGTGCTGGGACTGAGTGTGTGTGTGTGAGGGAGAGAGAGAGAGAGAGACCAGCGTTGCCATGTTTTTATAATCAACTTTGGGCTTGTTGAATTTTCTACAGTATTTTGGGGTTGCTTCCACATTTTTTCATTATTATATAAACCAGTGGTTCTCAAATATGTTCATGTCATGGACCGTATTTGTCCCTGTCCCCCATCTGAAAATGCTTTTTGCCAGGGATCCCCATACCATATTTGTGTTCTGTCTACCGAATATTCCACATTTTACCTTTTGAAAATATCAGATCTACAAGCTCACAACACGGCGCATCATGGCTCGTTGTTCAAATAGCCAACAACACGAACGTATATGTTTAAAAGTGCTGTTGCCTAGTCGCGTCTTCTGGGCTTGTTGCTTATTTCTCTCACAAAATCTGGCAATGCTGAGAGAGACTGTGAGAGCGAGAGAGAGAGAGAGACTGTGCAGTCTCGTCTACTGTCAATCAATTGAACACTCATCGTGAGCTGTCCATTTGCATCAACATTAATTATTATTAATTAGAACAAAGCATGCTGGTTGTTTAAGTGTTGACACCAAGCAACCTTCATTTTCAGTTTCAGTTTATTTCTATTTATAGTGCAACATCACCCCAAGGGGTCTCTGTGCACTTCACAACAATATAATAACACAACTAGAAAAAGTGCCCTTCTGGGCACAGGTCTCCACCAGGATAGGAATGTAGGACATTGCAGCTTGCCTTCATCTGGTGGTTGGATAAAAGGGCAACAAAAGTAAATTATCCACAGATCCGTGCAGTTAGAGGTAAAAACACTTTTCGCCCAGTTATAGCGCCACCTTGAGGCCGAGTTGAAATTGTTCATGTGGCATTTCGTCCTCGGCTTAGTGGGAATGTGCGTGCACAATATCACGGAAATCACGCGATGTGTTCATGATTTGCAGCATTTTGTTTGAAACTGAGCACTCCTGTGAACTTTGGAAGCCAATCTTAACCAATCAGGATGGAGTCTGAGAAATCTGAAAGACCGGTTTCGTTGAATGGTACCAATTTGCGCGATGTTTGGACAAAATCTGTAGGTGTACTGTGCAAAAACTTGTTTTGCACAAAGCGGCCTCCTGGTGGCGCTATAACAGGCCGTTCTGGAAAGTTTGGGGCAGAGGTTCATCGTTGGCATCCAGGGAGTGTGTGTGCAAAATTTGGCATCGACCGGGTTAACGGTGGCCGAGATTAGCTGCTCACGGACACACACACGGACACACGGACGGACACACGGACGGACGGACGGAGTGCAAAACATACTCTCCCCCCATGCCTTCGGCCTGGTGGAGACAATAACAAGCATAATACGACGTGTCAATACACATGGATGATATAAGTACCATACGATAGGACACAGTTAAAAATGCGTTCAGAAAATCTATTAAAATCGCATATAGGGTTTTGAAACCACGGGGCAGAGCACGGTGAATATAGTTTAAGTCTAGATAAAAAAATGTCTAGTGAGTTGGCATCTGTTATCGTCTGAGGCCTCAGTGGTCAGGTCATGAAGCAGGTGGCTCTAACACGGCAGAGATCAGTGTTAGTTCATAGTTTTAAAAAGACAATGCTGGTTTTCTGTCAGGGAAGGGGAAAAAAGCAAAAACTCCTGCAGATGGACGGATTAGTTAGATAAAGAGCCAAATAGGACTATTTTTGTGCGACGGACATTTTGTGTTTGTCCGTCTAAGCTTTTATTGGCGGGTCCAACACCAACGATGCCAAAGCCGACATGCCTGATAGCAGCAAGTTTCAGGTTAGATTGGTGTCCCTGGCACTGATGAGTGGAGCACAACACACACACACCCTCAAATAAGCTTTTTTTTCTATCCACCCTCACTGTCTCTCTCTCTTCCTCACACACACACGCATTGCACGCATGCGTGCACAATTTCCTCAAAGTACGCTTATTATGTTGCACACACACACACACACACACACACACACACACACACACACACACACACACACACACACACACACACACACACACACACACACACACACACACACACACACACACACACACACGACAAAACACCATCTGTCTACTTCCTGCTGTTCAGGAAGTCTCTGTCGCCCCAAGATGGCTGCTCCCATGTTGAGCCGGCTGGAGCCCTGATTGGCCGCAATCCTCTCCTTGGAGACGGTTGCTAAGCCAAAAAGGTATTAGATGCCAAGATGTTGGAGAGTGGTCACTGGTGTTTATTCTGTCAGATAATTATGGGCTCTTTGATCCTGTCACAATCCACTACGGTCATTATCGGAGGTTCAAAGGGATTTCAGGACTGTGTACTGTAGTTCCAATCTATTTTTGCAGACTTATCTGACCACATTATTACTAGTATTATTATTTTTTTATTCCAAAATTTTATCCCACGATTTTGTAACCCAGTTTTCTTTTCACCCAGTGCCAATTATCTAATGTAATCCTGGGCGCTACACTTCCTCTGCCAACCTGGGGGGGCAGCGGACTGACCTCATGCCTCCTTCTATGCATGAGGAGTCCAAGCTGCTTCTTTTCACCTGACAGAGGGGAATTTCCCCGGCCGGACGTAGCACGTGGAAGGGACACGTTATTCCGACCAGTTCCTTTCCCCTCCATCAGACGCCCCGGCTGGCCAGGGGGAGGTAGTTTTAGAGACCAGGATTATGGCATGTTTTTGTGAGGGTATCTACCCTAGGGGACACGGGGAGAACATGCAAACTCCACACATTATTACTAGTATTATTACTGCCAACTGTCCCTTGAAATAAGAAATTGTCCCTTATTTGGAAACAAAAAGACATTCATAATTAATCATAATAACACACCTTACCAATTCAAACAGCTCATATACTATAATACACTTAAACCCTAATACACTGGACCCGAGTTGTCTCTGTACTCGGACTGCTTTTGTTTGTCTACACCAAATCTCTTTGCCAGGTGTTGTGAGCTTGTAGATCTGCTATACTGGGAAAATGTTCCCCCGATAATATGGATGCTGGGGTTCAAGTGGTTAATATAACAAATATACAAAAACTGTACATATACTGTATGCAGTGAGATGTTATCTTTTTCTAGGGGTTCCTTATTTGTCTTAGAAATAAGGGATGCCCGACCAGCGTCTCTTATTTGAATTTCAGAGGGTTGGCAACTCGAGGTGCAGTGAGTGTGCAAAGGGGCTTTATGGCTGTGTAGCTCCATTCCTGCAGACTTATTATTCTCACCATGTTATTAGTCTACCCTCGTACTGTACTGTTTTATGTGTCTATATAAATTAATAAGAATGAACATCCAGTCTATGTTATTCTGCCGGTATTCACAGTATTAAATGAAAGCTAAAGGAGTAGTCAGTGCATATATGTATTTTTTCCATCTGTTCCATTTGAGAGACCCAGAGTGTATTGTCCTATGGCACAGTATGCAGCTGGTTTAGCAGCCTAACATGAGTATGTTATGCCAACACACTGTGTAAAACAGCCAGTAAGTGGCAGTGTGTGTGTGTGTGTGTGTGTGTGTGTGTGTGTGTGTGTGTGTGTGTGTGTGTGTGTGTGTGTGTGTGTGTGTGTGTGTGTGTGTGTGTGTGTGTGTGTGTGTGTGTGTGTGTGTGTGTGTGTGTGTGTGTGTGTGTGTGTGCGTGTGTGTGTGCATGCGTGCGTGCGTGCGTGCGTGAGCATGCATGTATTCCTTAATTTCTTTCTACACTTCTATTCCATGATGCTAGCTTGCTGCCCCATAATGGCTGCCGTGTCGCCATGGGAGACATAGGCATGTAAAGCAAAGAGCGATACATTATGCAGAGGACATGTATGATGGTAATAGTTATTAGATGTTACAGTGTGATAAATTATTCACCAAGTGCGCCTCGACTTCAGAGGGATTTGAGATCTCTCTCACTGTGTGTGTCTGTCTGTAGGCTACATGTATGACACAGTTGCTGATTAAATGGCACTCGGTAAAAAGCATTAGGGCTTTTGCTAAGCAACGCTTTCAATTAATCATCTTGTTTACTTGTTCATTTATTTTGGCTAAACTTTCGCCGCCTATCTTTATCTATACAATCTATAGTGCAGCTTTAAGCTGTACATTTGGCATTCTTTAGCAAAGAACATATATTATGAATCTTCAAATGGTGTCTTTCATTGATCTCCAAGCCCTATAACTCTAAAAGTCAGAACTGAAACCACTGTGTAATCATGAAATAACGCATCTGCTGTGTCTTGTATGTGCTCCATTACGTAACATGGGAGAAAAGAGTCAAACATATGGCTGTCTTGTTCAATCACAAATAAATAACATGTTTTGCTCTTATTGAAGCACTGTTAAACTCATCATCAGCCTGGCCAGTTTGGGCAATTTTCAACTTTTCACCTGTCATATGGTGTAATTGCAGCTTTTCACCTGTCATATGGTGTAATTGCAGCTTTTCACCTGTCATATGGTGTAATTGCAGCTTTTCACCTGTCATATGGTGTAATTGCAGCTTTTCACCTGTCATATGGTGTAATTGCAGCTTTTCACCTGTCATATGGTGTAATTGGTTGGCGTATGTTAGCTGAGGACACACAGATGAAGTCCATTCGGCGCCAAACCAAGGCCCAGGAACATTGTTACCGTGTGTCCCTTTTGGTCACTCACCAAGATGATGTTGTCAATCTACAGTACATGATCATGGGAGGAAAAAGTTTCACTCTTTCCGTTGTTTGGCTCACAGTCGACCATCCGTGAATCTGTCACACTGAAAAAAACTCTCTAGATGGAAAAAACCATTGGTTCACAACCAATGGTTTTTCAGCGCTGTGAGAGAATTTCAAATCCTGGGCGGCTTCCAGTGTGAAGCGAGGCAGAAAACAGGGCGTCGGCCAGGAACACATCCACATAGCTTCCCATCGAGATGAACCAACAGTGAAAGTGGCAGAAAGATACAGAACAGATCATGCCTGAAGGCATGAGAGCAGACGCCCAATGCATGGTGGGTAAAATCCCATCTACAAACACTTTCCTCCCAACTTGGCACGAGAAAGAAATATACGAATTGGAATATGTATGATGCAACTTTGATACAAGCGAGAATTCCATGTTAAAGATGATGCAATGAGAGTTAATATGCAAAAGTTAGCCTCTCTGCTGAGCACGGAAGCATCATTTAGGAGAGTACAGCATGTAAAAGTGGAATTAGATTCATTCACATTTCATTCAAGAGATCGGCCCTGGCGGCCTAATAACACACGTAGACAGACTGCAGATGCATGACAAATGTAAAACCATCCAACCGCATGCTCTCCATTAGGAAGTTCATAGCAGAGAAATGAGCTTTGGTCTCTTCAAACAAGCACACTTTTAGACCAGATCCTGTGAGATCCCGACCCACATGAACTCTATTCTGCACGGGGTGCCAACATTCGGTGAGATTAGCAGATCTACAATGCTCTGTGATGCATTTGTGAGCATCTGCAATTTTCAGAAAAAAGGATTTTGTGTGTGTAGAGGGACAAAGGGAGCCTATAGTGTAGACCCCTGAGGGACCCCCGGTCAAGACAATATACAGGGCTTCATCATAAAGATCATATGTGGATCAGTTCTGCTGCCAGGAGGACATACAGTATATACAGTACACACTGAATCACAGTATTGGCTAAACAAGAGACTAAGTGCAGACGTGATGGGGTCGAGGAGCTTATTAGGAAGTGTCTACACTACTATAGGAGGTTCACCTTTTGATCTGCTGTACCCATGAGTCACACTATAGACATATACAACTAGCACCTGGTCCATATACTGTATATTCAGCATACAAATGAGGCTAATACATACATTGGAAATAGAAATTGTGTCTACTTAACAGGTCTACACCAGGGGGGCAGTCAGCCAGATATTTCGTGAAGCCTCATTTGAAATCGGTAGTTCATATAATGGCCTGTTGTGGCGCTGGACTGGACCCAAAAAGCCCCATAGCTCCATAGAGGCCCATGTATTTTGGCCCAACTTCACCTAGACTGTATTACCTTAATAAACATGGTCATGAATACTTTCTTCTTCCAGTCACTAGTTTAAAGTCTCATTTCTAATGTCATAATATTCTTTTTGGAAAATTATGGTCCCATTAATTAAAAAAATGACCATAAAGAAAAAAAAACATCGCGTATGTTCTGAGGGGCGTGGCTACCGTTACAGTCTATGATCGGGATTCCCCTCCCACTCGAGTCAAAATAAAAACCAACGGAGAAGAAGGGGGGAAGTCCCGCCTCGTTGTCTGGGCAGCCAATGGCCAGCTGGTCCAAAACGGAGCCAGCCAATGGCCAGCTGGTACCAAACGGATCTAGAAAGATGGCGATTTACAGTGCAGGAATAACAGGCTTCATTTTACGTCCATGTTAGACCCGGCGAACGCTTTGTCCATATTTTTTACAGTCTATGGTCTACACATATATTTCAGTTGAAGATGTCATTTGTTGAGCGAGACAGACTACTGTGAGGATATGTACATGTAGGCCTATGCCTTAACCCATTTTGAGATCAGATTCAAAAAAAAATTCTACATTTGACAGTTTTCTGAAAAAGCTATGTTTCTATGTCAGTCGTTCTTCGATTTTTCAAAAATAGCAGACCGACAAGCTCGTAGATGAGCTTGTAGATCTGCTATTTTTCAATAGCTAACGCAAAACCTAATGGGTTAATGGCTGCACATAACAGAAACAACAGGGAACTGCTACTGTAGCTCATCAGACAGTTAAACGCTGCTAATATGAGGGGCTTACCAACTTATAAACAACATCAGGCCTTATAACCACAGTCTGGTGTGCAGTGAAGTGGAACCTTTGAAAGTGTAAATTCCATGCATGAATGTAGAAACAACAGAGGCTCCAAACCGCAGCAACCCACAGCAGTGAAACAGTAAACACGCTAGTGGTTGGAATTATACCGCGGCAAAGGAATTAGGATTTGTTTCACAAAAACAAAAAGCAGCCACTTGGAACAGCTCTGACTTTACTGTCTGTCTCGCTCACACTCACAAGCATGTGTGCACACACACACACACACACACACACACACACACACACACACACACACACACGGAAGTAAGCACGTACAGTACACACATAATCCCTTCTAGAGTTCACAATGAAAGGTTGAGCGGAGAAATCTCCGTATTCTTCTCATGGAATTTCCTCACAGTGAAGTGCCTCCATTACACACAGCTCTACTCCAAAAGCCATTTCCCTCCCTGGAGGTGAGAGTTGGTCGCATCCAATCTCCAAGACAGATGAAACTCTGTTGTGCACAAAACTACACAAATTCCCCATGCTAGCATTTCAAGTAACGGATAAGACACCTGGAAACACTGCTGGCACACATCAACCTATCATCTAATCTACCTTATATCACACCAGACAGGTAAGCTCAGGGTATTTGGACCTTCCAAAACAGAATTCAGTGCCAAAGACGTCTCCAGATAGGTGTTTATAATTACACCCGTAGGAGGACATCTTAGGGTCTTTTTTATTGATTTATAAACGGGACCTGTGCGTTGCACCAGACGCCCAGCACCAGCCACTTCATTCAGGAGTGGTGGATTCTTGAGCCACAGGCTCCACCTGGATGGCCCTCATAAAGGCCTCACCGCGTGGGCTTCCTCCTCACGGAAGACACCCATACTGCTCTCGGGTGCCGTCTACATTCCGGCTGTCACCCGTCTCTTTCTCTCTTTGATTAAACAAATCAAAAGCAAATACTTTTTTTTTTATAAAGAAAATAAAATCTTAAAACAAAAACAAAAATATATCAAAAAAATATGAATGGAAGTGACCACACAATTGGAATGAATGTGTTTTTTCATTTGCATATAGAGTAACTTAGTTGTCAGTTGTTGTTTGTACGAATTCTGTATGTTGTTTGTTTTATGTGGACCCTGGGAAGGCTAGCGACTGTCTGTCTGTCTGTCTGTCTGTCTGTCTGTCTGTCTGTCTGTCTGTCTGTCTGTCTGTCTGTCTGTCTGTCTGTCTGTCTGTCTGTCTGCCTGCCTGCCTGCCTGCCTGCCTGCCTGCCTGCCTGCCTGCCTGCCTGTCTGTCTGTCCGTGTAGCCAATATTTGCATGTATATGTATCATCCACTCACCCATTAGCTATTTATGCATGTATCGGTCTGTGTTTTATTTCAGACAAGCACATGCACACATATCTGAATTTCAAACATACTATTAGCATAGTGTAAGGCTATAAGTTCAGTTTGAGATGGAAACTTTTCATTTGACTGCTTCGCAGAACAGAATTGTGATGGCATTCAAATGCGAGCGTGGGCTACTGTGTGTATATTTGCATTGCAAGAGAGTATGACATATACACATGTATGCATATTGGGCACTGTACTATACAGTATGTGCCTGTGCATAACCATGTTTCGAAAGGCTTATTGTTATATGTGTGGTAGCGGTGGTGTGTGTGTGTGTGTGTGTGTGTGCATGGGCGTGTGTGCGTGCGTGGGCGGGCGTGCATGTACTTACATATAGCGCAGGTGATGGTTCTGGGAGAAAGCTCGAGCCTGGACAGCATACAAGTTGCTCCTCATAATTGTCCTGTGTGACACACACACGCACACGCACACACACACACACACACACACACACACACACACACACACACACACATGGAGCAGGTTAGAGGCACTGATGCATAAGGGGGTTAAGTGGCGGCAGTGGCTCAGGGGTAGAGTGGCCGGCAGAGCAGCCGGATGGGACCGGTTCAATCCCGGGCTACCCCAGAGTTAGTGGCGAAGTGTCCTTGAGCAAGACTCTGAACCGCACTTGCTCCCGATGTGCAGGTTGGTTGGTTTCCTCTGCCATCGGTGTATGAATGTGCGTGTGAATGTGAATGTGTGTGTGACTGTGAATGGGTGAATGTAATACACAATCTATGAAAGCGTTATATAATAATGCACATTTACCATTTATACCCCCCTTTTTATTCCCATTTCCGCCCCAATTTAGTCAGTATGCCAATTGATTCCTCCCCAGTCCCCACACACATGTATGTGTGTTGTCACCATTATATGAGGAGCCCCCCACAGAATGTCTTCCCTCCCCCGAACACGGAGCAACAGGACTGCACTGGTGGATTCGAACCCACAACCTCCACGGTGGTGTGTGCAGGCACTTTGACTTTACCAGCGCACCCCCCCCCCCCCCCCCCCCCCCGATTCAGTCATTCATTCATTACTAACAGATGCCATTCATATTTCTGTGTAATCACACACCCTACCGGTCCAATCTTTTTACTTCTGATGCTAGTGGTGTGACCGAGAGAACGAGCGACATTCATGCCATTTGTACTGTGGCCCCTGTCCTCTGCACCGCCTGCTGTTAGTCTGGGGAGCAGATTGTTGACATCCACGTTCCATCCCTCTCACCCACATGGAGTCTCACCACCCGCGTCTTTTCACCAGTGAACAGTTTAACAGAGCACGTAACGTGCCAATGTGCACAGAGGCTAATGCTATCCCCCAACCCAAACCACTAGCAGGAGTCACTAGGCTAATAAAAAGACCTTGCCGCCCGCCTGCGAACACTCACTGCCACATACTCACTGTGTGTGTGTGTGTGTGTGTGTGTGTGTGTGTGTGTGTGTGTGTGTGTGTGTGTAGAAGCGGCCGAGCCAAGTAATCGTATAGGCACCGCTGCCAGGAATCGAACCCTAGCCTCTATAGGCCCTCTGGTGGAGGGTGAACCCCAGCCTCTATAGGCCCTGTGGTGGAGGGTGAACCCCAGCCTCTATAGGCCCTGTGGTGGAGGGTGAACCCCAGCCTCTATAGGCCCTGTGGTGGTGGGTGAACCCCAGCCTCTATAGACCCTGTGGTGGAGGGTGAACCACAGCCTCTATAGGCCCTGTGGTGGAGGGTGAACCCCAGCCTCTATAGGCCCTGTGGTGGAGGGTGAACCCCAGCCTCTATAGGCCCTGTGGTGGAGGGTGCACCCCAGCCTCTATAGGCTCTGTGGTGGAGGGTGAACCCCTGCAGCCTCTATAGGCCCTGTCGTGGCGGGTGAACCCCAGCCTCTATAGGCCCTGTGGTGGAGGGTGAACCCCAGCCTCTATAGGCCCTGTGGTGGAGGGTGAACCCCAGCCTCTATAGGCCCTGTGGTGGAGGGTGAACCCCAGGCTCTATAGGCCCTGTGGTGGAGGGTGAACCCCAGCCTCTATAGGCCCTGTGGTGGAGGGTGAACCCCAGACTCTGGCCCTGTGGTGGCGGGTGAACCCCAGCCTCTATAGGCCCTGTGGTGGAGGGTGAACCCCAGCCTCTATAGGCCCTGTGGTGGAGGGTGAACCCCAGCCTCTATAGGCCCTGTGGTGGTGGGTGAACCCCAGCCTCTATAGACCCTGTGGTGGAGGGTGAACCACAGCCTCTATAGGCCCTGTGGTGGAGGGTGAACCCCAGCCTCTATAGGCCCTGTGGTGGAGGGTGAACCCCAGCCTCTATAGGCCCTGTGGTGGAGGGTGCACCCCAGCCTCTATAGACTCTGTGGTGGAGGGTGAACCCCTGCAGCCTCTATAGGCCCTGTCGTGGCGGGTGAACCCCAGCCTCTATAGGCCCTGTGGTGGAGGGTGAACCCCAGCCTCTATAGGCCCTGTGGTGGAGGGTGAACCCCAGGCTCTATAGGCCCTGTGGTGGAGGGTGAACCCCAGCCTCTATAGGCCCTGTGGTGGAGGGTGAACCCCAGACTCTGGCCCTGTGGTGGCGGGTGAACCCCAGCCTCTATAGGCCCTGTGGTGGAGGGTGAACCCCAGCCTCTGGCCCTGTGGTGGAGGGTGAACCCCAGCCTCTATAGGCCCTGTGGTGGAGGGTGAACCCCAGCCTCTATAGGCCCTGTGGTGGAGGGTGAACCCCAGCCTCTGGCCCTGTGGTGGAGGGTGAACCCCAGCCTCTATAGGCCCTGTGGTGGAGGGTGAACCCCAGCCTCTATAGGCCCTGTGGTGGAGGGTGAACCCCAGCCTCTGGCCCTGTGGTGGCGGGTGAACCTCAGCCTCTATAGGCCCTGTGGTGGAGGGTGAACCCCAGCCTCTATAGGCCCTGCGGTGGAGGGTGAACCCCAGCCTCTATAGGCCCTGCGGTGGAGGGTGAACCCCAGCCTCTATAGGCCCTGCGGTGGAGGGTGAACCCCAGCCTCTATAGGCCCTGCGGTGGAGGGTGAACCCCAGCCTCTGGCCCTGTGGTGGAGGGTGAACCCCAGCCTCTATAGGCCCTGTGGTGGAGGGTGAACCCCAGCCTCTGGCCCTGTGGTGGCGGGTGAACCCCAGCCTCTATAGGCCCTGTGGTGGAGGGTGAACCCCAGCCTCTGGCCCTGTGGTGGCGGGTGAACCCCAGCCTCTATAGGCCCTGTGGTGGAGGGTGAACCCCAGCCTCTATAGGCCCTGCGGTGGAGGGTGAACCCCAGCCTCTGGCCCTGTGGTGGCGGGTGAACCCCAGCCTCTATAGGCCCTGTGGTGGAGGGTGAACCCCAGCCTCTATAGGCCCTGCGGTGGAGGGTGAACCCCAGCCTCTGGCCCTGTGGTGGCGGGTGAACCCCAGCCTCTATAGGCCCTGTGGTGGAGGGTGAACCCCAGCCTCTATAGGCCCTGCGGTGGAGGGTGAACCCCAGCCTCTGGCCCTGTGGTGGCGGGTGAAAGGCTGCACCTCGAAGCCGCCTGGTTTAACGGGATAGTTTGGAATGTTTTAACTTAAGCTGTATGAAATATTTGCCATTAATATAGTGGTTGCAGCTGTATTCATTGATTGCTCGACTCCCGTGGTGGGAGTTCTGCTCTGGTTTTGGTGAAATATTAAGTAGTTCCGGTCATTTTGTGAGGGGCACTGGGGTCACTCATTTAAAGTAAATCAATTCACAAAACTATAGCGTCATTTGTATTGTTGACCTATTTCTACCATATAGTGCAACTTTCGTTCATTTTTTACCCCTTTCAATCCAAAGCGCAAAACCATCATTGGTGCATCATGGTGTTTTTCAGTGTTTATGATAGAGTGCGCTCTTCCGCAACCTGTAAGTGATCCTAAACTTTCAAAGAAGGTCATCGAAAAACAAATCCAAGCCGGACTTTGGTCAGTCGTGGTGCATTTCCCCAACATTGATTTTCCAGTGTGTTTGTTGTTTGTGCTCCTTTGGACCTTGCAGATTAGTTTTAGTTGTGTTGTTTCAGTCACTGTGCAGTGGCCTATAGGGCTATTAACTCTTTGACTTTGACTGCCACTATTGTTGTTCAGTCGCTCTCATTTCGTCCTGCACTTACCAGTTTCACATTTACCAATGTTTCAGCAGATGCTCAAGAGCATCATCATCATTCTCACACATTCACTTTTTCCGCTACTAGCAATTAGAATACAATATGTTTGTGTGACCAAAACAAAAAAACAACCCCACTAATTATACCCCAATTAGTGGAGCTTCCAAGCTGTGAGCATGGAAACAAATAGCTACATTTAAACTATGCCATGGAAATGCTTTGGCACCCACAACTGTGTAATGCAACTCTCAGGACTGCACCTGGTTACCATACGGCCGTCAAGGTTTTTTTTTTATAAATTCCTTCGAATGTCCAGGGTTTTACACGTATCTGTAGTGTACGCGTCACTCACAGACCATTCAAGAATGTGTATTACAATGCAAGTTCAATGGTTCGTAGTGGAAAAACACTGTGAGATGTGGACTTTCAGTCCGAACCCTGGAATGTGTATTATTCATAACTCTGCAGTGCTGCTCCCGACAGCAGATAACGCTGGTATTGGAGAATAGGCTGGTCTCTCTTTTTATAAGAGATAAGCCATTGCATACAGGTTCTCAAACCTTTTAATTTCAAGGACCCCCATATAACTCTGAGAGTAAAACCAAATGGACCAAGAGTCCCATTTGATTCCATTTTTACAGTATCAGAGTTAAAAGTTATAAAAGGGTCCATTTGATTCCATTTCTACTATAGTACACTCTCAGAGTTACAGACCTAGGCTGCGTCCGAATTCATTCCCTATGCCCCATATAGTGCACTACTTTGGGGTTCCGCCATTTTGTTATAGTGTCCGAATATGTAGTGAGCATTTTTGCACCCTAACGTAGTGGACTGAAGTATCCCACAATGCACCGGGAATTGTAGGGAGCACCCGATGGTCGCTACAAAAACGCAGCGAAGCAAATCTGCCCCATAATGCATTGCGCAAGCTCGCTCTTGAGCGCACATGCACGCGTTTGAGCACGTGCGCTGCTTCTGCATGCATGCGCTCATTGCGCTCGGAGCGCTCCAACTCAGAAGAAGAGGCAGAAGTTGAACCAGCAAAAGAACTCAACACAAATGTACTTTTTAAACTTTCGTTTTCCCCTCTCTTTTCTTCCCTGGCGGATCTCAACGCTACAGATCTCGAGACAAATGATCTGTGCATTTATTTGAAATTGTTTTATTTTATTTATAATAAATCTACTCATTTGCAATAGTAGGCTATTACTAATCTGATTCATTGTCTCCCAGGCCCAAAGGAAAGGAAAGGTACTATGTTTACCCAGGGTAACTGGACTAAGCCTAGCGCATGACGTTAGGAGAGGAAGCAGTTGCTTGCTGTAGAATATATTTGTGAGATTCTTTATCACAAACGTAGGCTAAATACATGCATGTGAGACACATATTAATTGTGTCCGAACATATGTTTTATTAATATTCATTCATTCCTGCCATGAAAAAATATGCTATCTAACATTATTTCATTGAATTGCGATAAATACATTAAAACTTCATTATGTAGGCAGTCATTTATTGGACTGCTGTTTCTGTTAACACCAAACGTCCACATTGTGAGCAGAGCTTGTAGATCGGCTACTTTTGGTAATTCTTTACCAAAAGTACCCGATACAATTCACAACACGGACGTCGCGTTGCTTATAGATCGGCTATTTTTGCGTAATATGGTACCCCTATCATATGCATGTGTGCGTGTGGGTGCGGTTGCATTTGAGGGGGGATAGACAGAGATGTGGAGAGAATACAAAGAGATGGCCATTGGAGATGTGTCTGGGGATTTGGAGGGACATCATGTATTGTGGGGAGACGCGTCAAGGGACCATTGATCATAGAAAAAGATTTGGCATCACTCGTATGAAACTTCATCGCGGGCGGTCTTTCAGATTCAGATGGATGCTGAGAAGTTACCCAGGGGCCCATAGTGGGGTGGGGCTGATGAGTGATGACATGGGGCCACCTGGACCATGATTGTTCAACAGGGAGGTGATTGGTCAAGACTGAAAGAGGTTAACAGACCCAGGTCTCTTTTCCAAGCGTTTCTGCTGTTCTCTCCTGACCAGTTTTAATCTCTTCTCCCTCTCACTGCACTGCAACACCCTGGCTCCATTTTCACACGCTTAGAGATGACACTCAGGATTAATCCAGCTCCTCCCCTCCCCCCCCCCCCTCTCTCTCTCTCTAAACTGCAGTCTTAAAGACCCAGTGAAATGAAAAATAAAATTTTCACACTTTTAGACCACATCTGTGGTCATCATGGGCATACGTAACAATGTGTGCAAAAAAGGGAAATTTGTGTATTTTTATATAAAAAGTTATTAATTACTTCCTGAAAACGTACTGCGTGATGACGTGTCGACTCGAGGCCCAATAAAAAATGAAGCTCACCGTTTGATTCCCATTGCTGCATTGTCCTCCAAACACAGCTGGTTGTGATTACAAACTAATCCATTTTTAATTCCATTCAAGATGCAGACAGTGTATTATTTGGTTTAAACTTAATCATAACGCTAAAATATGTATCTGAAAACATTATAGGGTAGAAATAAGCCACATAGCAGTAAACTGGTACAGCTGGCCGACTATCTGACTTGTAAACAAACACACAGCATGTGTCCTGCGTCTAGCATATAGCTACCGTCCCATCGCCTGAAGGGATGCGACGCTCTGATTGGTTCAGGAACTTCAGAGCCAGCGTTTCAAGCTGAAACTTCAAAATAAAATGCCCAAATTAACCATTTCACCACGTTTTTAAGCCCAAGCCACACCAGTTGCAACTCCTTGAGACAAAACCATTTTAAAGTCAACCACACTAAAGCAACTCCTTGAGTTGCATTAGTGTGGTTGACATTAAAACGGTTTACAAGGGAGAGAAAGACGGCCAGCCGTGCATGCATGTTTGCTACTACAGTACGTGGCTTATTTCTAACCTATAATGTTTTCAGATACATATTTTAGCGTGCTGTTTAGTAATGAGTAATACACTGTCTGGATGCCATCTTGAATGAGATTAAAAACAGAGTAGTTCTGTAATCAAAATCAGCTGTGTTTGGAGGAACGGGCAACTACGGGAATCAAAAAGTGTGAAAATCATATTTTTAATTTCACTACATCTTTAACCCTGTCAAATCGAATTCAGTTAAAGTTAATTGGTCGGAACTTAGTAAAGAATCTGAGTAGATTTCTGAATTTAATAGAAAAATAGCAATTATTACAGCAAGTTGCAGGTAGCAGAACAGCAGTCCAAAATGCAAAACTTAAAAAGAAGATATGCAGGCGAAGAACAGCAGTTCAAAAATGCAAAGCTTACAATGAAGAATGCAGGTAGTAGATCTAAGGGTCTAAAAATGCAGAGTCCAGATACAAAGCACCAACAAGACCAAACACAAAATTGAGTTAAAAAAAAAAAAAAAAAGTTTAACCTGACAGTGTGTGAAATGAGTTTACTTTTATAGTTGATGGGTTGATTGGGGAAGTGTCCTCAGGTGTGAAATAGCACAGCTGGGCTGATGAGGGAGTGGAAGCAGGTGTATGACAAGGACTGAGAGATGGAATGGAATGTGGGAGTGGCTGAAGTGGGGACACGGTCTGTGGACAGACAGACCGTGACAATATTGCACAATTTTAAGAACAAACTTGTTTATACAGTATAATAATGTGACCAGCATTTACAGTAGGGCATTAACCAAAAAGTCAACTTTAACAAAAAAGGGTCACTTCCACCAAGAGAAGTCGAAAGTAAAAAAAAACAAAACATTATTTAATATCATTATCTTTGCTGTAGGATTGCTTATTGTCATGGACAGAAGTGATTCTTTCCATTTTCCACCTGCATCAAGAGTTCAGTCTCAGCTATGAATTAACAACACTGTGCAGCTGTGACTCTGCCTTTGATGTGCCGTCCACAGGGCCTAGACAAAATTTCCCCTGGGCTGCGTGGCACGATTTGGTCGTGCACGACCGGAAGAAATTGGGGTATTTTGTTTTTATACCCAGCCACCCCCAGAGAGAGAGAGGCAGGCAGACAGACAGACAGACAGACTAGTCGCTGAATGAATGCAGCCACTAGTAGCCAGTAGTGCACTAATGCAGTTTTACAGCAAAATATTTCACAATGTGCTCTATAAAATCACAGTAAAGAGAGATGAGCAATAAAGAGCACTAATAGTGCACTAATGCAGTTGCCAGCTTTACAGCAAAATATTGGGGGTATTTTGTTTTAATTTTGGTGTAATTTTGGGGTACCCAGCCCCCCAAAAGACAGACAGACAGACAGACAGACACTAGTCACTGTGCATGGCAGGCTTTAGGGCGTTCCACAGCTATACCCCACAACACAGCAGGCACTGTTTTAACCATAATACTAAATATACAATAACTAAACATGAATCTCACTTGAATAGGATTGCAATACTTTACAATGTCATCATTAAAAAGGGGGGGGGGGGGGGGGCTTCAGCCCACCCGAGCCCAACGGTAGATCCGTCTCTGGCCATCCACTCGCTGTGCTCTCTGCCACTGACTGACTATAGCTCGACTGCACCGTCAGAGTAGTCAGAACAGAATCCCTCAAACTGTAAATGTGATCACGTCACAAAATGAGTCGACCTGAATTTAACTTTCACTGACAGCAAGTCGACCTGCAAAAATCACAAGTCGTTAATGCCCTAAATTACAGTGCCATCATTATGTTCTTTATGACCTTATTTTACTCTCATTTTTATGGTCCAAATCAATCACATGTCAGGCCCACAGAGTATCACTGCCAAACAGGCAATAGTATTTCATTAGATTATGAAGAGGATACTTGAAATGTAAGAAAAGTTGTGATAAGATTCATAAAAAAACAGTTTCATCGCCGGGATCATGGGATCGTGTTTCAGGATTCACTGCTTATGTTTAAAGTTACCATTGAGCAGCCACTGCGCAGACCGCTGAGTTGCTTGTCATGAAAATCCACTTTAAAACAGTGTAATCGCTTGTCATAGTGTTCCAAAGTGGCCATCACAACAACAGCGTGGATGAGGAAGTGCAGTGCTCTGCTCCACCCCCTCCAAGAATAGAGAGGCTATACTTTGTTGAGTGGGGTACACCGGGGGTCTTGTCCGACCTCTATTCCCTCTACACCAAATATTTTCGGCGACAATAGCCCCGCTAAGTTCACAAGCTTGTGAGAGCTTGTGGACAGGTCTCTGAACTGCCCACAGCCCTCCTATGAGACACAGACTGAGTAGAAAAATGGTGGAATTTTATCATGAACATTAGTGAGGATTATACGACCAATTATATGAAGATAGGTTGAAAAGTGGTGAAGTGGTCTTTTAAGATATATATTAACATTCCACCAAAGACCTAAACATCCATATAATTAGTGGTTTGAATAAACGACATTTAAATTAGTGCTCAAAGAAAAAAAAATCCAAGTTAGCATTCATGGTTCATCAACGCTGAATCACTGATTCATGAAAGGAACAATTTGCTCACGAACAGTTTACAGTATATAAAGATCACATTGTATCTAAGTGAGATGTGTGTGTGTGTGTGTGTGTGTGTGTGTGTGTGTGTGTGTGTGCATGCGCGTGCGTGCATGCGTGTGTACTTACAGCCTCTGCAGTCCTGTGTAGAGCTCCATGTCCACATCCCTTAAGATCTGTAGACCAGTCCAGTTCTCAATGTGTCTGCAATGAAGAACAGACAATATATTTCTCCATTAAAAGTATGTATTAGAGAGACACACACAGAGAGAGGAGAGACTGTTTGTATACAATGTATACTTTTTCTCCCCAAATAAGCCATTATGCCAATGATGTATTCCTCCCCACACACACATTGGAGTGCTGTTGTATCTTACTGGGCTAGCTCTCCTCAACGGGATAACGTACAGTAGAGCCTCCCCCAGCCGGTAGGAATAAGTGTAGTGACTAACATCATGTACTCCCCCCCCCCCCCCTGTCCAGCTTCCCTCCCCCAGGCCAATTGTGTTCGTATATAGACGCTCGAGAAAGCGGTGGGTGAGCATGCGTTAGAGTGTAATGGCTATTTTAGAATGCCAACTAGACTACCAAATATATATATGCATTACTTTGCCTTCCATTCAGTCAAATTGAATGGACTCTCACCAATATGCATTCTAGCTGAACTGCAGCTGTAAATCTGACAGCTGAGTCTCCATGCTTACTATACCACTATGTCAGCAAATGACATATCTCATCTCCAGAACAGATCCGTATATAACCAAGTCGAATAGCATCTTTGTTCTCCCTCTGGCAAACTCCAACAGATGTAGAACTTGCTTCCAAAGCTAACATTAACTAGACGGCACCTAAAGACCTGGATGTCCATGAAAGGAGGTGTTGAATAAATTCTGTTACTGACAGAAAATGGGGATTTGCCGGGGAATAAAAGGGTGTGTATGTCATTGATGGGGAGGAAACTGGAGAGAGAACTGGAAAGAAGTCATGCTACCATTTCGCTGTACTGAGGACCGACTGACAAATCTGAATAAAGAGGATGATGCCTGAATCTTGATGCCTGAGTCCTGCTTCTGATGCTTTCTTCTACTTACTAATGGTGAGATCAAAAACTCCCAGAACAAGAGAGAGAGAGAGAGAGAGAGAGAGAGGCGCCTGTGGCTCAGGGGTAGAGTGGCCGGATGGGAAACGCGAGGTTCCCAGTTCGACAATCCCCCAGGCTCCCCCAGAGTTGGTGTCAAAGTGTCCTTGAGCAAGACGCTGAACATTTCTACCGATGTGCAGGTTTGTGCCTTTCATGTTTCCTCCTGCCATTGGTACATGAATGTCTGTGTGCATGGGTGAATGTAATGCACAATGTCTATGTAAAGCGCTTTGGATAAAAGTGCTATAAATTTCGCAGAGAGAGAGAGAGAGATGTAAGTATTAATTCATCATTTTGCCGCCACCACCGTCCTGGTCCACATGTTAACATAATCTTTGGCCCTTGAAGCCATGTTCAATCAGTTATTTATAGCCTGAGAGCCACTCTGCACTGCTCAGAAGGAAAAAACACTAAACACGCAATTCAGTATTTATTAGCCACGGTGGCAAACAAACGGAAAGTCATCACAACACTGAGCATCTGTTTACCCTGGAGACATGCATCCCATCATGTGCAGTGTGTGTGTGTATTAATCAACATCCCACCTTTACATGCTTACTCTCCCTGTGGTGTCTGTCCCCTTGTCTCGCATCACCATTACTCTCTCTCTCTCTCTCTCTCTCTCTCTCTCTCTCACTTTAATATTGTATAAGCATTCTAGGCATGCCAAATCAATCAATATCCGCATGTTGTTGAGGCAGACATGAGAGGAAACTAAAAAAGAATGAGAGAAATAGAGAGAGAGAGAGAGAGAGAGAGAGAGAGAGAGAGAGAGAGGAGGGGGGGACAGGGGGTGACAGAGAGCGAGACACACACAGATGAGAGCTGGTAGATGGACATTGATTGGCCGTGCTCATTTTCACCTGACAACAGAGTCCAGCCTCCCAGGGGCCTTATTGGATGATTGACTAATTGAATGACAGATCAATTAGCCAATTGACTGGCTAAATAGCCAAGTAATGAGCTGGCTATGGGACCCAGGGGAGGGGGAAGATAGGAATGTGTCAAATACGCCCACAGACACACTGCAGGCGACAGGCCTGAAAAACTTTATAACTTCATAAATAGTATCGTCGTAGTCGGGCTAAAAAAAATAATACAAATAAAAATATTCAACACCTGGGATGTTTAGGACCTTATATAAAACCTGAAATGATGACGCTACCACTATGGTGGATTCTGCTCCTCTTAAAGCAACAACAGCTATAGATGGCTATACACTTCCTGGGTTGTCCACACATTTCTCTGGCACCTGTACAACACTCCCCTAGTGGCTATGTCATTGTGTTAAAATAAACCAATTAATACCAGCTGCATTATTATCTGCAGGGGTCTTTGGACAACTTTAGTTCAACATGCAGAGTGAGCGTAATTTACCTGCGTTACATCATCTTCTGATACTTGAATGTTTTGCAATGAAATAATAATCCCATACCATGTAGTATTTTGTAACATTAGCGCAAGCTTGTTGTTCCGCTGCTGCTGCTCTGAACAAACGGTAAAGATACCAAGGATTCGACAGTGACGTCACGGTTATGCTACGCAACACAGAATTAACACAGACTCGAAGCTGTTTACCAGTAAGATGCGTCAGGGCGACAGCAGACTGCTGGGCTAGCGCTGTCACTTTGGCATGGGGGGGGTCAGATCAACATAATGGAATGAATTCTGTACTGGCCATATATGGAGTGTGTCTTGAGTGTACACTGTACAGGGTTTGATGAGGTCAACATATCGAATGTCAGAACAGGTCATGCAGCTCTATATATGGAGATCTAAGGGTGGCAGTGTCTTGAGTGTACAGGGTTTGATGAGGGCTGAGCCTTAATTTTTGGGCCTGTTGAGAATTCTAGTTTTCGCAGGCTGCCGGTCGCAGCTGCACTAATCACTTTGGTGATTAGTCAAAAGGAGAAGAAATGCACGTTTTCATAGTAAATGCGACCTGCAGTCGCAATAAACCACAGTCAGTGACTCTGGTATAGACACCCGACAAAGCTTCACGGTGGATTCGAACCATAGACTGTAAAAAATATGGACAAAGCGTTCCCTGGGTCTAAAATGAACGTAAAATGAAGCTTGTCAGTCCTTGAATTGTAAATCGCCATCTTTCTAGATCCGTTTTGGAGGCGGGACTTCCCCCCTTCTTCTTAGTTGGTTTTTATTTTGACTCGAGTGGGTGGGGAATCCCGTTCATAGACTGTAACGGTAGCCACGCCCCTCAGAACATACGCGACTTTATGGTAATTTTTTTAATAAATGGGGACATTAATTTTCCAAAAAGAATATTATGACATTAGAAATGAGACTTTAAACTAGTGACTGGAAGCAGAAAGTATTCATGACCATGTTTATTAAGGTAATACAGTCTAGGTGAAGTTGGGCCCAAATACATGGACTTCTATGGGGCTATGGGTATTTTTGGGCCCAATGACAGCGCCACAACAGGCCATCATATGAACTTTCAGGAAATCCCGATTTCCTGGCTTCACAAAATATCTGTCTGACTGCCCCCCCTGATTCGAACCCACAACCTCCGTGTGGGTGGTGGTGGGCAGGGACTTTAGCACTGCGCCACCCAAGTGCCTAACACTTACACCACCTTTAATATTGGTCATTTCAACGTGAGAACCAGCAAGATGATAGAATATTTAAGTGTTTATCAAGCGTGTTCCCAGAGGAAGCTCTGGGCTATATTATATAATGAAACCTGTTCCACATCAAAGGGTTCAGTGAGTATAGGCTGCTACATTGTGCACAGGCATCAATGGTGCAGATCTAGGAGGTATACAGAGGATGCTACTGAAGCTGCAGGGGGCCTCCATCAGCAGGGGAACCCCCCGCTGGGGACGGCCAATAACATACCGGTACATATTATAATATAATATTGTCATTAGTAACCTTCACTTTCATCATTGTACAAGAGTAGGCAGGTAAAAATTTGAAAAGCAAAATGCTGTTCTTAAGATTCTAATTCTTAAAACATTCATGAGTCTGCACTGCAGCAGTACAGGTCATCTTGCCATTCACTGCAGATAGAAATATCTGAGATGTGTATTGTCAGAATTTTGGGATTTTTGCCTATCCCTGACTGCATGTACTACCCACTGTACACATACATACCATATGCCTGTGGATATGCACGCATGCAAGCACGCACACACAGGTTCCCACACACACACACACACACACACACACACACACACACACACACACACACACACACACACACACACACACACACACACACACACACACACACACACACACACACACACACACACACACCACAATATTCAACAACAGTAGTTTGCAATACAGTTTGTGGTGAGTACACACAGCATGCATGGGAGCACTCCATGTTTCACCATGACAGCTTTTCAACATTCAATTATTTCTTCCATTGCTGCTTCTAAAAGACTGGTTCTCAAACTGAGGGCTGGGAATCACCATGGGGTTCTTGAGGGAGTTCCAGGGGTCCCCCCCACAAAATGAGGTTTAAACACTCACTGGAAGCCTGTTTCTATGTGTTGACTGTTTGGAAATACACAAGCTCACGATGTGTCATGATGTGATGACGGGTTGCAAGCAAATCTTCCGCTTTCCTGGCACAAACTATTTTCCAATGGTGCAAAATGTGGCCAAATACATATCAATTTGGGGGTCTTTGACATGAAAATGTTTGAGAACCAAAACACCAAAAACAACTAAGACAAGAAAGTTAGTGAAATGAAAGTTAGTGGCGGAACTTAAGTTGTTTTTGTTATTATGTTGATTAGTAGGAATAATATGTTGAGCTAATGCTAGTACAGTATATCTCCATATTGGGCTTGCTTAGTTGGACTGGGTTATAGGGACGCCTATCATTTCGCCTGGTACTGTTTGCTGCTTTCTGTCATCCCTGCAGATGATGAGTGATGTGTCCCTAATGAGCTGCCAGCTTGTGGAGGCCTGGCTAGCCCATGCTTGGATCCTATTGGCTAACCAGTCCTGTGGCACCTCGAAGGCGTGGCTACCTGGACCTATAAAGCTCACTCTCTGCCAGGACTGCGGAGTGGGAACACTGCTGCGTGTGGCCTTCCCTCCAGCCGTACTTATGTGTTTAGTTCTGTTTACCTTTAAGTTCACTCCCTTCGGGAAGGAGTGTTAGTTCTGTGTGTTAGGTTTTCAGTTGTAGTTTTGCCCCCGTCTGTTTTTTAGGGTGGGAGTGAGGTTCGTCTTGCCATCCTCACCCCCCTTTTCTTTTGTTCCCTGAATTCATCATCATCAAGTGTTTCATTCAGTAATTCAGGGCTCACAGAGCCATTCTGTTATGCCATTCTGTTATGCACTTGATCCACTTTATTTATTGCAACTTATTTTGCCTCTCGGGTCTTATGTGAGTGAGGATGGCAGCTCCACAAAGGAAATAAGAACAATAATCGGCATAGCAACATCAGCCATGACAAGACTTGCCAGAGTATGGAGAAGCAACACCATCAGCTTTCCGGTGAAGGTCAGACTGTACAAGTCACTTGTACTCACCACCCTACTCTATGGTTGCGAGAGCTGGACACGCACAGCGGACACTGAGCACAGAAAACAGTCCTTCGAGAACAAGTACTACAGAAGGATGCTACATATATCATATGTGACCAGATTTAACTGAGCGCAATAGTCAATAGCCTAGCCCATTGATGCCTGAGGCCGAATCTGGGAACGCCTTCTAGGGCCTGACCTAAGGTTTCTGAAAACCTTCAAATTCTGATGTTTTTTTTTTAAATAGTTATGTTGCTACATGTATAGCAATAGCTGATGAGACACAGAGAGCGCACCGGCATCAAGGGTAGAACAACGTATACGTTGCACCAGGCGTCAATGGGCTAGGAGAAAAACTTTTGTTTTTTTTGTTTTTTCCCCAAAATGAGTTAATAGCACAGGCAGACTCTTCACATACTAGAGCATGTCTGAAATAAGTGTCAGAGCTGAAATTGACATGTAAATGTGAAATAAATGCTTAAACATGTAGCTATAGGTGTAATGTTAGAGACCACAGAAGTGAACCTTTCAAGCCTGTTTTCTCAACTTTTCTCAACTGCAAGACATTACTCTATAAGCCATATCTCCAAAACTGGTGGGTCAAACTGAACAACCAATATGTCAATTTGAAGCTATGATTCCCTGCTTTCATATGACACGAAAAAACAATAAAACTATAAAACAATAAAAAACAATCCAATGTCCCTCAGTCAAATTTGGTCACATATAAAGAACACCGGACAAACGACTATGTTAGACAGATAGTCACCACCCATGCTGGAGAACAGGAGCCCCTACTCTCTACAGTAAAGCGTCGCAAACTGGCCTGGTATGGTGTCACAAGGCATACCTCGCTGGCAAAGACCATCCTACAGGGGACAGTGGAGGGGAAGCGGAGAAGAGGTAGTCAGAGAAAGTCCTGGATGGACAACATCAAGGAATATGGACCCTGCTGCGCACAGCTGAAGACCGAGAGCGCTGGAGATCCCCGACTGCCCAAGCATCCACCATGACACCCCTACGGCCCCCTAGGCCTTGGGATGAGTAGGGGTAAGAGTATTAAAACAGATACTCTTGAGCGGTGTTGTTCTTTCATACATGTTACGGGCAGTAAACCCCTAGTCTTCAGAACTGTCCGTAACAGAAACGTATCAATGTTTTGATAAATGATTATCTCCGGCCTACTTCGCCAACTTGTTTTTACACGTCATAGCATGATTCAGCATGGAGGCTTAGGCGGGCACAAGCCTTAGCAAACGCATAACAACCATAAGATAAGCCACTCCCCCTGTGCCACATGTGTTGAAGTTGTGCTCATTACTTCTGCCCCTGAGTCATTTAGATATGTACAGTAAGTCAAAGAAATGAATATGGAGTTTCCTTATATGGCCTTGCCAGGCATGCCAGTTTCCTGAGTTGGCCCCAAGCTGCACACTATGTTTTTATGGTTAAGTAAGGAACACTCACGTCAAAGTATAGATTTAAGCATTGCGACAAGTGGAATACAGTTAAACATTGCGTCAATGGCTCCGATCTTTAAGATTAACTTGAGTCATAGTCGTAGACTTGAAAGTATTTTAACATTAAAGCCATAGATCATTGAATTCAGTTTAGAGCCCTGCAAATATTGATTTCCAGTTTACTTTAAATACACACATTAATTGAATATGTTCCCTCCTGTTAGTTGGAAAATAAAAAATCATTGGAGTGGAATTGGGGTTGAACTTTACAGGTACTGGAGGAAAGCATTGCCAGCAGCAACAGCAGTAGTAGCAGCGTGTGGCAGCAATTGAAAAGCAGAGATCTAGGGCTCCATTTCCGTCATCGCTAAACCCCTTATCCCTAATCTTCTTTGCCTTTACTATTTTGCAAAACATTTCTGAATAGTTAAAATGGCCAGTCTACAAGCTGACAACGTGTCAATGTAGATTGGCTAGTTGAACTATTCAAAAATGTTTTTCAAAATGGTGAAAAAAAAGGCAAAAAGGTTTAGGCATAAGGGGTTTAGCGGCGACGGAAATGGAGCCCTGTAGGAGGGAGCCGTATTTAAACGGACTGCCTTGTTGACGCAATGGGGTGTGATAGTTGTGTAGGAAAGCATGGCTGATTGAAGGCAATCAGCAGACTGACAGAGCTCTGATTACAGCTGAGGCATTTGAGACTCCTGTGACCTGCATGAACAGCTAACGCTATGATTAATTTTAGTTTTTTCTTTGCACCCATTCTCTTACAGTGACAAAACCACCCTTTATTTGCATTTACTGAAATTTGAAACGATGAACACACACTGTACCTTGTATTAAAAAACGTCAGCAGGCCAAATCAAACTTGTATTGAATAATGTGGTTTTGTTGAAGGCTCTTCTTGGGAATCCACAGCACAAACCATTATTAAATCAAACCAAAATCAAAACCCGTCTGACAATAGCTTGCCGTGATTAATACATCTTGAATTCAATAGAACTACAGTTGAAAAATATAAACAGTATTCATCTTTGCCTGGGAAAAGAGCTAGTGCCACCAAGTAACGGAATTATTCACTTGAGGCGAATTTATTTAGTTATTCTATTGAGAAGCCGCTATTACCAAAAACTAAGTCATATATACTTATATATACTGTGGTAGTCAAATCTACAAGCTTTTTTTTATTTAACCTTTATTTAACCAGTAAAAACAAGAAAGGCCAAGAGGCAGAAATAACATTATCCAATCAATACTACATCAGTACGACATTTAAAAAGCAGACAGAATACATTCGTTTATAACCTCAAGTACCAACGAATACAATACAAGCTGATGTGGCATGTTGTAAGCTTTAGATATGCTTCTTTTTTACGTTTTCAAATGTCTTAAATGTCTGAAATGTCTTTTCATGCCTAAGTACTGCAAGAGGCTATACTGTAGCTGTCTATCAGAGTCTGTATGCGTATCTGGTACTCTGTCTCTCTGGAGTTCATGTAAAATAGCTTCAAGCACACTAGTCATTAAGGGTGGGTCCCGAAACTCGGGACCAAGTATGTACCGAACCGAACGTGCCTGGGTACCGGGTACCCATTACAATAATTCAATTTCGGTTCTCTCTATCGGTTCTCACAGACACGCGGTCACACGCTATTTATTTATTTTCTACCCTTTTAATAGAAGCGCAGGGAACAGAGATGATCTACAAGCCTACACCGCGTTGCATCAGCGACGCGTTGTGGGCTTGTGGCTTGCAGAGGCGGGGCTATTTCTCTGCATGGAGTTGTCGAGGAGTGTAGAGACAGAGAGACGCGCGGTGCAGAGAAGCATTGAAGCAACATCATTATTAAAGTTTCTTAAACGTAATTTTCAAGTGAAGTTTATGGGAGGAAACTTTTAAGAGAGGGGACAGGAGTCTTGTGCTCTGCTGCCTGAGTTGCCTCACTGCATGATCATGCATGTGCGCTGCACAGCATTGAATCAACATCAACCCACCTCGGATGTGTGTGTGTGTGTGTGTGTGTGTCTGTGTGTGTGATCACGGCGTAGGGTCCAGACTCCAGAGGCTCAATTAGTTTAGACTCTAAATTAATTAAACTAAACTCTAATTAACTTTAGAGCTTGCAGTCGAACTGTCGAAGAGAGGTGGCGAAAAAACAAGAAAAACAACAAATGATAGCCTACTCTGGCAGCATGCACATTTCTGCAAGCCGCCTTTGTTTTCAATGATCCCACCATTCGCACGTCGGCAAAGCCGTTCTCACCTATCGGCTGGAGATGCCCCCCCCCCCATTAGAGATGCTAATTTGTGTGTGTGTGTGTGTGTGTGTGTGTGTGTGTGTGTGTGTGTGTGTGTGTGTGTGTGTGTGTGTGTGTGTGTTGTTCTCAGATCTCAGACATGCTTTTATTTGTCATTGTCAGTAGTTAGTAGTAAGAGAAGTAGTCTACAACACTATTGCCCTGGGTAAATACAGAATAGATATATTATATTTAAAATAATCACTATATTATCCACAAATGGCTCAATAAAGGAGAGGATGTTACACTATTCATTGTACATTATATATATACTCAAATTGACATTGAGCTTTTTTGTTAAATAAACATTTGACCTCTTATTTAAGTTATTTTATACCATTTTGGAACCGAAATAGGGAATCGATAAGCAGAACCGGAATCGGTACCGGTCTCTAAAAAATCCTAACGATACCCATCCCTACTAGTCATATCAGCTATATTTGCCGAATATTCACCCCAGAATCGGGACGGTAGGGTTTGAGCGGTTCAAGCTATTAAATGGTAGTAAATAATGGAAGTATCCGTGCAAGGCACCAACCTGGATACGTACAGTAAGCGTTTTCTTGTGCTAAAATGAAGCCCACAAAAAAGTCAGCTTCTAGCTCACAAAACGGTTGATTGACGGTTGTGTGAAAAATCTATTAAATAAACCTTGCATGAAAGTTGAATTGAATAAAGCCCGCTCGTGCTTGAAATGCAGCTCCCTCCCCTAAACTAAGAGCCACCCTGTGCATCTAAATATGGAGATGCTTCATATTAGACTCTGTCGCCTGCATAAACCCATTTGTGAGACGGTGAGAGAGAAATGGGAGAAGAGATTGCATAGAGAGAACGCATCAGCGCAGAGGAAGATGAACAAGAACCCAAGTAACACATTTGAGGAATCAAGAACGAGAATTTATGCTCTCATAATCAACCTTTTCTGCATAACGTTTTACTATTCCAGTGTCTGAGCGTTGTTGCGGCTGAATCCTTTATAATTTTTAACATAGACCGACAGGAAAGGGGGGGAGAGAGAGAGAGATGGGAAGTGACACGGAGCAAAGGTCGTCGCCGCATCAGGAGCGGGATTCGAACCCACGACGCGTGGTGCCCGGGCAGCTACGCCAGCCGCCCGGTCCGCGGCTGAATGCTTTTGTCCTCGTGTGACACGCCTGTCGCCTGTTGCTACAGGAGCTTTTACACCCAAGAGAGAAAAACACCTACATTTATATATACTTTATGCGCGGTGTCACTATCAATGACAGCACCGTGAGACTTATCCATTTAGATATTGTTTGCGTTTATCCAGCTTGTTTATCACACGAACGCCAAAATACAATTTATAGCCTTATGATCCGATAAAGAGGCAGCCTGGATAACATCTGTGTCCATTCCCCCGGCGCAGGACAGCGGATAGAACAGCAAGGAAGCTTAAATGCAAATGACGCCATCTCCCCTCGGTGATCATGTAAAGAAGCACGCTGGTTATTCTCTGATCCGTATCGGAGAGCGGCGTTCCCACGTCCTCCTGCATTCCATCTGCACATCAAACCAGACATGTACCTGTGTGTGTGTGTGTGTGTGTGTGTGTGTGTGTGTGTGTATATCCTGCCATGCTGCATTACCATCTATTCCTGTGGCCAGTGGTGGAAAAAGTACACTCACATTTTGTTTTACTTGAGTACCAATACTGCAACGTAGAAATACTCTGCTACGAGTAAAAGTCAGGAAGTCAAAATTGACTTGAGTCGAAGTACAAAAGTATTGGTATAAAAATGTATCAAAAGTAGCCTACCAAAAGTAGGAAGTACTCATTTTGCAGAATATGTCCCACTTTCCACAACATGTATACAATTATTTTGAAAACAGCAGATCTACAAGCTCACAATGTGAGGTTGTAGATCTGGTATTTTCAAATGGCTGAAAGGTAGGGCTGAAGTGGTTAATGTATGATTTGTATTAATAATCAAAATCTACAAAGTACTAAACTAAAGTTTTCAAATAAATGCAGTGGAGTAAAAGTACAATCTTTGGATCCGAGATGTAGTGGAGTAGAAGAAAAAGTATTGAAATTTAGAAATACTAAAATACAAATACCTCAAGATTGTCCAAGGTTGGTGTGTGTGTGTGTGTGTCACAATTCCAAAAGTATTTTCTTAGAAACAAAAAAGAGAATACCTGCACTTGTACAGCCCAGTTACAAAGATTGTCAATCCCATTTTGTTTGCGGTGATCAGTGGGATTAGACCCTAAAATAGATCACCCTAAAGTCTAGTTCTAAAGTGGCTAAGTGGTCTACCTACCGGACGGACGCTCTGTCAAAATGACCAACAGATGTTCCCTGCCCGAGCAACCTGGCAACAACCCAGCGCTGTAACCTAGCAACGCTACTCAGCAGCCAGCGCCATGATGATGCGAGGGGTTTAGGTCGTTGTTTTGGAATGCTGCCGAGCCAAGGTTGAAAATAAGAGCAGAGACTAGCCTATTTTGGGCGGGAACCCCTTTTGGTGTTAGCATTATGTTATGCTTTAGCTATTGGAAAATAGCAGATCTACAAGCTCGCGCTACGAGCTTGTAGGTCTGCTATTTTAAAAAAAATCAAAAAACGACTGACATAGAAACATAGCTTTTTCAGAAAACTGTCAGGATGTAGAAGACATTTTTAGAATCTGATCTCAGGTCAGAATGGGCTAGAGGAAGTGCAACGGTACACCAGGCCTCCTACGCACTAGTGCCTCAATAGCAGAGAGTGGAGTAGGAAGAGATGCAGAGGGGAGAGAGAGAGGGATGAAAGGAGAGATATGCCATGGAGGTGGGAGAAGGGGGCTCACAGGTGGATCGCTGCTAGCAAAACCACTTGTGTACAATTCATCGTGCGTGTGCGTGTACACGTGTGTTTGTGTTTCTTTCATCCTTCAACTCCTTTCACTCGCTCTTTCTCTCCCTCTCCTGAATCCTTTTGTTTTCTCCCACTAATGTATTCGTGCCTTCTTTCAGAGACAACCTGTCATTAAGGCAGAAGGGTCTCATGGGGACACAAGCCACTTTCATTGTGTTCATCATTGTTTATATACAGCCTTACATTTCTACAGAGATACTGAGAGAGAGATGCAAATACAGAGAGAGAGAGATACAGAGAGAGAGATAAAGAGGGAGAGAGAGATACAGAGAGGGAGATACAGAGAGAGAGAGATAAAGAGGGGGAGAGAGAGATACAGAGAGGGAGATACAGAGAGAAAGAGGGAGCGAGAGAGACCTTTTAAAAGCACCTTTATTAAAACTCTGCAGTACATAAAATATAAAAATGACAACACCTCTTTTTTCAAAAAAGAAAGGCACAATTCTCCGCCCTGCACCACACACAGCACGTCTCTTTGAGCCCAGAAAAGGATAAAAGCCTCTAAATTGTCCACTAGTTTGTGGTAGGCAAACTGTGCTGCCACCAGTCCTTCGATCACTTGTACTGGGTCTGTGTTCCCAGTTCCCTCTGTTTTGTTCTTCCGAGTATATAGCCATAGAGAGAGAGAGAGAGCTGTCCAAAACAATACAAGTAGTAAATCCACAAGCTCAATTTTTTGGCATTTAAAATAAATGTTTTAAACGGCTGAAAAGTTGCACGAGAGACAGAGTGAGGGAGATAACGATCACAACTAGAAATGCATTCTGTCAATCCCTGAGATTGGCCGACGGACACCACCGACATACGCAGCCGATTACAGTACTTGCGCGCTCTCAAGTAAAAAGGAGCAAACAAGAAAGTGCGAAAAGAGAGAGGAAGCAACATCTTCTCTTCTGACTCGGCCTATGACCTCTGACTCTGGCGATGGAATATGCGAGCGGCGTTGGGGTGAAAGGTGAATGGTTGTTGTGTTTATTTCCAAACACAATAAAGATACATGGATCTGTGTGTGCTACGTGTGCCTGCATGGTGCACACCTGCGGCTGTGATTGAATGATATTATACACACATTTGACATAGCACAAACAACAAAAACAAGATTACATACATAAAGACATGCAAGTCAAGAGCAATGTCCACCGCCCAGCAAACCAATTTCCCGCAAGGGACAATAAAGCTAACCTTGAACCTTGAGCTTCCCCCTGGGCCAAACTCCTGATTAAGCCTCAAAGTCGATTGGTGGACAAAGTCTGAAGTCTGACCTTGTTGTATGCTGGGACACCGTATTTCCTTGTAATTGTAACTGAGTTTCAGTGTGGAAAATGAATACGGTCCATACTGTAACTACTAGACACCTACACTGTAAAGCAGGAGACGTAGTCATTTCTTGTCTTTCCACCGTACCAGTAACGTATGTCGGACGTATGAAGGATTGGGAACAGTCAGCAACCGAATGGAGATTTAACCCATTTTGGGCGGGAACCCCTTTTGGTGTTAGCATCAGCTTGTAGATCTGCTATTTTTGAAAAATCGAAGAACGACTGCCATAGAAACATAGCTTTTTCAGAAAACTGTCGGGATATAGAAGACATTTTTATAATCTGATCTCAGGACAAAACGTGTGAAATGTCTCTCCCCCTCCGTTTTGTCCGCTCCAAACGGATCTTTTGTAATCTAATGAGTGTGTATTAAGGCCTTAACGGTGCTGAAGACAATGCTGTCATGGAAACGGTGGCGGTTTAGATAGACCTCTCTATCGTAGTGACGTCCATGCCGACAGTAGTAAGAATTAATATGTTGTTAAAGAGGTAGGCACTGGTTCTCAAGGTGGGGGTCCGGGGACCCCAGGGGTCCTTAAGGGGGGTCCAGGGTGTCCCCAGCCAAATTAGTTAACACTAGGATGCAGGCTTACTTGGGGCAACCACCACGCATGTCGGGAAAGACTCAAGTCATTGCATTTACACTGCTATGATGATTTGAATTTTGTTGTTATTTTTCATATCATGATTATGAATTGAATACCCAGGACCTGAATGGAAACAAGACTGCAAGGCCTTTTTTCTGTCATATCCTTTCGGACCAAGTGTTTGACTGTACTCTGTACCGTTTCAATTTCTGCCAATAAAAAATCAATCAATCAATCAATATGGCGAACAAACGTTATGCGTCACTCTGCCAATCAGTTAAGCCGATGGGTCGAGTTAGCCAATCGCGGTTGGTCCGTCAATTGGCTCTGCACACATCAGGGTCATATGTGACATGGAATAATAGATCAGTTTAGCCACTTTAACTATACAGTATATACGTAAGTCGGCGATAGCCACAACGCTATAAGATCAAAACATTTGCGCGAGAGCATGAAAAGAAAATGAAGGGGGGAAAAAACTTTTTAAATATATAAATCTTGTATGGGGACATAAACAGCACTAAGTATTACAAGGAAAGTTTACTGTACGACAAATTATTCTGTGGAATGTTGGGTAAATATTAGCCTGGTTATTAGAAGGGAGGCACACATGTAGCATGCCGATGACTGCAGAGACAGTCACATCATCATTACGCTGTTCAGAGCAGATGTGCAGGTGGCATGACAAGGTCACCCACATGCTGATCGAGAGTCACACACACACACACACACACACACACACACACACACACACACACACAGTCGCGCACACACACACACACACACACACACACACACACACACACACACACAGTTGGTTGTGCCAACCCAGGATGCGAGTTCAAAGGAACAATGACTATGCCAATA
Organism: Protomyctophum parallelum; assembly: GCF_964188405.1. NCBI lineage: Eukaryota > Metazoa > Chordata > Actinopteri > Myctophiformes > Myctophidae > Protomyctophum > Protomyctophum parallelum. The sequence goes on from NC_139700.1 coordinate 35,576,578, forward strand.
CCACCCCGAATAACGAATAATAAGCTCACCCTAGTGAGCGTTAAAAGGATTGCCATGGGCACACTTCCCATACACTGCTCCTCCTTTGACGTATAGCAAATGTCTGCTTGCTTTTTAGTCTACTAGCAACTTTCCATTGACCATTGCTTAGTTTTCATTTATTAGTCCTTATTGGTCGTGTTACTAAACGTTCCTGTTCTCCCTTTGAGCTTCTTCGGTAGTGGGTACTGTATTTATGAGCATTGTATGTCTGTCCTGCTTTTTGTTGTGTATTTTTTTTTGTTACTGGCAGAGCTGTGTCACTTATTTTGCCTCTTGTCTTGGCCAGTTCACACTTGTAAAAGAGACTTAAATAAAGGTTAAAAAAATAATAATAATAAAGTGATACACTGGTTATGGTTATTCAAATTAGGTTATGATTGAATGAAGGAATATGTATAGGGCATATATATAGACACACACACCGCAATTCTGCTCCCTGCTGAAGAGGCGTGTGGACCAACCTGTAGGAGTCATGACAGAGAATGCCCTTCTTCCATCACCATCGGCTTCCCAGTGGTGTAAAGTAACCAAGTACATTTACTCAAGTACTGTACTGAAGTACAATATTTAGGCATTTGTACTTTACTTGAGTATATTCTATGTACAATACTTTTACTTCTACTCCACTACAACTCACCTCTTGGAGGCAAATATTGTACTTTTACTCCACTACATTTATTTAAAAACTTTAGTTACTTACTAGATACTTTGATTATTATTACAAAACATACATTAAACACTTCATCCCTATACATTTTCGGCCATTTGAAAATCTGTGTAGATCTGCTATTTTCCCTTTGTTTTGGGGCCACGCAATCACAACCCCCGGCCACAGTATGACTGAGTCGAGACGCCCTCAGTCGATTTTATTCGAGCCATCTGTGTTTCCTTTTTTTTTTGGCAATTCTTCAGTCAGTTACTGGTGAGCTCTGGTGTACGTGTCATGCGCTTCTAACTTATTTATCTACTTCCTGTAAGTAGACCGACTAGTAGAAAACAAGTTTACTAATCGGGAGGCTCTTATTTTGAAATATGCCGCTTTGAGAGGAAATACATGTGCTTGTTGTTATTAGCTACGTTTATTGCAACTATGACGCTTTTCAGATATATTCAAGACACTTGGAAAGATGCAAGTTGGAAATGGATCCCCCACCCAATTATTATGTATGGGTTATGCCCATATAACTCCATATATGGAGTTATTTTTAGGGATGCACCGAAAGGGAAATTCTTGGCCGAAACCGAATACCGAATATAGGAAACAGTTGGCCGAAAACCGAATACCGAATAGCCGAATACAGCTTTGTTGTAAAGCTACCTGATTATGGCAAAATACATGATTATGGATTTTCATAATCGATTCATCGGGCGATTATTTAAACGATTAATCGGATTATGGCCCCTTTTTTGCAATTACCTTTAAAAAAATGCTTCAAGTTATTGTAGGCATGTTGTAACTAACAATAAAGACAATAAAAATGAATACTCCTTCAAAATTTATATTTTACCCCCTTTTTAATACAATTTGATTTCATTGCCATTCCTTGTACTTGTAATGATACTGTAATCTGTAATGTTGACTGTGTATAGCTGACTGTCTTTCTTCCCATTTCTATCTCTGGGACCCCAATTTATTTTTATTTCTATTGTAAAAATCAATGTAAATTTTGAGAGTGTATTTGGTTCCATTTTTGCACTCTGTTACAGACCGGCCCCACTTGGTTTACTTCCTAACTATCTATAATTTAGCTGGAACTCCCACTATGAGAACCACTGTCCTACACAGTGTGTGGGCACGCACGCACACGCACGCACAAACACACACACACACACACACACACACAATAGCATGCTAGCTGATAGGGGAAAACGTTCTTATTTAGCAGCCATATTAGCATGTTCTCTAGGCTCTAGTATCACATATGCCAAAGTTAAACAGCACTGAACAACTGATCATTGTTAAGCAAAACGTTCACGGACGTTCTGCTTCTACTTTTGCCCTGCCTGTGCCCACTTCAATGCGCTGCTGAGATTACACACAGGTGGAACAGATTTGAGGAGCTAACGAGCAAGCTACTGCTAGTGTTCGTCGTAGCCTGCATGCAAACTCACAGATTCAGACATTGGGGAGCATTTTTTGTCATACGACAAAAGAATAGACAGTGGCGGTGCTCACATATACCATGTTTTGGGACCTGTTGATGAGCTCGCAGATTTCGCGGAGCGCATCGCAGCCACAGCACAGAGCAACTTGACGCTGTGTGTGTGTGTGTGTGGGGGGGGGGGGGGGGGGGGGGGGACTGAAGTTGGGAGAGAGAGAGAGGTAGATGCGGAGCGCTCTGGTTACTTTCAAGACAATCGCGTGTTGTGTTTATACCGACCCGGTGTTTTGACTATTCGGTGATATATTTTCGGCCTATTTGAGCCGAAACCGAATAGGCCGAAAATACATTTTTAGCCATTTTCGGCCGAATATCTTCGGTGGCCGAATTTTCGGTGCATCCCTAGTTATTTTGTCAGGCATGCCCACGTTATCCGCAGCTAGGCATGCATCTCGTGCTTGGTCAGATCAGCTCCCCGTGCACGGTGCTGTGTGTCAAGCATCCGGTTGCGGTAGGCTCAGTACCTTTGGGCATATTGGCATTTACAAGGTGATCTGTAAATGAAAAAGAGCTGCGTCTATTAGGGCATTAACATAATAATCGAATAGTCGACTAGTCGACTAGCAAAACACTAGTCGACACTGTTAATTGACATCCGATTATTCGCTAATATAAATTTTTAATATTTCTTATGATTTTTTTTTTTTTTTTTTGCTTTTCTACAGCAGACATGCAGTCATGCAGCTGTGAGCTCGGTTGTTTTGTTGGTAGTTCGCCAACTTCAGTACCAATCCATTCTTGGCTGATTGTTTTCATATCATATACAAGCCTACTGTACGTGGGTTTTGCCGTCACCCTCACTCGTGCCGTCACCCTCACTCGTGTAGGTGCGGTGGGCGGCGGTGGCACTAGCAGCATTCAAGACAGATTTTCTTTGGGAAAAGCATATGCGATATGCCTCATAGGCTCATAAGATCAATGGGGACAACTGCAGTGTGTAAATACTTTTACTATTGGTGAGTTTATTACTGTAGTTTGTTCAACAAGTTAGATTGGAGACGTGTCGTCGTCATCCGGTACAGTAAAGTATAGCAGGAGTTCCTCCTCGCTCTGCCCAATATTATCCAGTTTGGTGACAGTCAAACTACAGTAGCTCTTGCCGTGATTTCATGTTTCTTCATGCTTATCCAACAACGCGTGTGGCATTATTAAAAACAAACAGCTATGCCGCACGAGCATAGTTCTAATAGTCGCAAAAGACTCGCGATAGAGTTAAGTAGTTGATCATCTGATTCATAGCCTGGCAGCCTGCTAGCTAGCAAACCTCCCCCTAGCTTGTAGCTCCTTCTAAAAACCAAAGGAACTGTTGTTGTAACTTGTTGTTGAACATTTATGGTTGTATGAAAAACATCGCAAGGTTCATTCCTTCGCCTCCTCCCCGCTTCAGTCTCCACTCCAAAACATTGTGAACAACGTAACATGCCGTAGAACGGTCTTGCGCATCAAAAATAGCAGATCTACAAGCTCACAACGCGTCCATCCGTGAGTCATTGTGGACTTGCAACTTTGACTTGAAACAGCTGAGCTAATTTCGGCCAACCAGAGCGGCATTCAGCGTAATCTAGTAAGAGTGGCGACACTCGCGTTGACTCCCACTGTAACAATGGAATGCGGAAGTGCTCATTCTATCTCAATGGGATACAGTTCCAATGTTTGGAACTATAGCCCATAGGTGTCGCCACTCTCTTAGTACTATTCCACACGGCCTGCATTGAGTGCATTCACCGGCTCTGTTTTGCTTAACTCGCTGGCTGTTTCAGAACGCGATGTTTTAATGCTTGATTGGATGGAATAAATATCATATTTTACCGCCGACTAATCGACTATAAATCGATTTTGATGGTAGTCGAGTCGACTATCAAAAATCACGTTTGGTTAATGCCCTAGCGTCTATTAGCCAATTTATCATTCTGTTGAGCTGGTCATCCTGACGTCAGAAGTGATGTCAGCTGTGTCCCCTTTTATGCCCATATATGGAGTTCTTTGTCAGGCATGCCAAAATATGGAGTCTATGCAGTGATGTCAGAAGTGATGTCAGCTGTGCCCCCTTTTATGCCCATATATTCTGAGTTCTTTGTCTGTCTGGCCCGGGCAGAGGCCTTTTGTGGCAGTTCTGGACAACCGTGGGTCCGACCGACTCGACACCGGGCAACGCACTCCCTGTGGGGGCGTGGAACGCTCGTGTCGAATTTGAAGTCGGCAGGGCGTACGGTTCTCGAGTTACGTGGATTTCAGACGTACACACAGAGATTTGGTGCATTTATATATAGATGAAAGCCATGCTCCTGTGACTTAAACAATATGCACCGTTTGGAAGTGTGTATTTCATGCTGTAGCCGCAACTCCTCACACAGCCGTAGCTCTGATAAATTCCACAATGTAATGCGGGAGCATTTGAACAGCAGGGACGTTGCATTATCCAGTAGATCGCCTCATTATGACCTTTTTAGCTCATTAGCCTGATTTAAACGGAAGCAGAAACATTGAGTGCCAGATTGAGATTGTGATGATCATGTGAGTGATGTCTACAATGTACTATTGTACTGTATGAAAGGATATTCATGGTGGGCTCAAAAGGTCAGAAAAGTTGACATGGAAAATCATGCTTTCAGAGATGAATAGACAAACATGTCTTCATTCATCAATGAATGCCACACAGAAGTCTTGGCTAGTGTTTGTCAGGAACTGGGAGAAAATGGTTCAATGCTAGAATCAAATTGCACATTTTGATTCCGTATTTCAATTCACTGAAAGCACTTACTATTGCCTTTGCGCTGCAGTCCATTATTCCCATCTGTCAGACAGTCTATTTCCCCTGTGCTGTGGCAATAGTTTGACCCGAGTTTGACCTGCCAATGCTTTAAGTTAAGTGTTCTAAAGTTTAGGTGTATTTCACATATTGTGGACACACACTTGTCTCCTTGACACACACACACACACACACACACACACACACACACACACACACACACACACACACACACACACACACACACACACACACACACACACACAGACACACACACACACACACACACACACACACACACACACACACACACACACACACACACACACACACACACAGAGAGAGAGAAACGACAACTTCTGCTGTGGATAGAAATCAATAAGCTGCAGCATAGCTGTGACAATCCATCCCAACTCATCTGGAAAAGAGACTGCTGACTGAGGAGAGAGAACTGCATGTGCCATAACCTGGCAATTATAACAAGTGACACTTGGACAAACAGTTTCTCTCACTGAACCAGAGAGATGGTGAGGTGCATGGGAAAGTATGGCAAGATTGATATTTGATCAAACAAGCACTTTGTTTTTCATCCAGAAAAAACGCATACAGTATTGTGTTTGTGTTATTAGCCCTAATGTTGTGTTAATTTTGTCGCCTACCTATTTTCACTGACAAAAACTAAATAAAAATGAAATACCTAAGGGGAGTTCGTCCATACGTTATGTCACCCACATTGTATTCACATTCACACAGAGTAGACCAGAGGAAACTGTGCAAGGCACCAAGCTGCTCATCAGGAGCATGGGGTTATGTGCCTTGCTTAAGTTTGGCCTACAGCCATGAAACTTGCTTACACATGTGCCTTGACTAATGAACACATCTGCCACTTTGACCAGTACGCTCCGCCCCTAGATTGTTCGCCTTACTGGGGAGAAAAACACTTGAAACCGTACTTCTCTTTTGTGTGAAACGTTCTACATACAATCTATGTATACCACGTAAAATCCTAGACTAGTTTGTGTGTGGAAGAAAATTGAGCTTGGCCCCCGGATATTTTTTAAGTGTTCCCCCATATACAAAAAAAGTCTGCCAACTTTTTTGTGTGGTTGCTCTGAACACATTAAGTTGAAAAACTCTGAACTTTTCAGAAAGGCGTTGTCACTGTCGCTCTTCCACACAAAAAAAAGCGCTCCCAGCACTTTTTGATGAAGCACTCCCCAGCGCCCTGCCAGCACTTTCTGCCAGACAAAAACATGATATGGACACCCACCCTGGGAGATTGCTTCACAGAGAGAGAGAGAGAGAGAGAGAGAGAGAGAGAGAGAGAGAGAGAGAGAGAGAGAGAGAGAGAAAAGGAGAAAGAAACAGAGCCAAGAGTGACCAAGTAAGTGAAGTCTTTTAACAGCATTTAGATGTACTGGGTGTGAAATTGACTGTGTTCAGAAGGCCTAACTCTCCTCTAAACTGCCATGAGACTATTCCACACCGACAGAAATGGAGAGAGACAGTGAGGCATGACACTACTGCACACTAGAGCTTTTCACGGGTAAAAAAAAAAGGTCCTGAAATCCAATACCAATTCCAACCCGTTCCGAAAACATTTTCAAATAGGATAACTAAACCCAAATGGATCCGTGACAATTTCGTCCAATTCCGACCTGTTCCGAGATTTCTTTCAAATGGCGGCACCGCGCCCGACCGAGATCCGATTATTTCCGACATTCCGTGATTCCGAGAGACCCGGCAGACATAACTGTGGACTTTATGAAACGTAATACGTATGGACGTATTGACCAATTCCGATTTTATGATCAAGGCGAGAGAGAGAGAAATAGAGAAATTCGCCCCGTTCTGCAGCAGAGGGTGAGAGGACTTAGAGAGAGACTTGTCTCTTCTCGTCTCTTCAGCGTGCGTGCATTTAAAATGAACCAAACCGATCTTCTTTTTTTTTTTTTCACAATCATTAGTTTTAGCAGATGCATGTGCCTGTCTTGGCTGAATGGAAGATGTACTTATAACAGCTCCTACTTAGGATTTGCACGAAGTGGGCCCACGCAACGTGACGCACGAGAGCTGCCATGGTTGCTTTAACCTTCTTATATTAATTTGCTTTGAGCTTTGCTTTCACCTCGTTGAGGCCAACACTGGTGACTGTTGCCTGGACTGGATCCATGATATAATGTAGAATTTCACGCAAGTGTTTTCAAATCAGCCTGTCCTGGCTTAGCCTGGCTAATAAGCCAGACCGAATCAGCCGTTGGCAAAAATAATTGTCTGCCGGTGGATTACGGTCTGGAGAGGCTCAATTGTACGCCCATTTCCTACACCAGAGAACAGGTGTGGCCAATCGGGACACGGTATGCAATATGGGCGGGCTTTGGTACAGTGACGTTCAATGCTTGAGACCTTTGACTGACAGTAGCTCTGACCAATTGCGTCAAAGAGAAAATGTTTAAACCCGCCCCCCGGGAAACAAGATCCATACACAGCATCGCCAGACTAAATTCCACACGACAGTGTGATTTGAGTCTGGCTTATTAGCCAGGCTAGTCCTGGCTTGCATTGCATGTGCTGCTGATCCTAAACCAGCATAATCATCACAGCCGTTCGTGTCGATGCTACACTAAACTGATCCTAGGTCAGCCTAAATGATCACACAAGGCTTCAGTTCGTTTCTCCACAAGCGCAGAAGAGGACAGAGAAATTTGAGAGAGAGACACACGTGCTGTGTCATCACACACTGATTGAATATTGTATTAACATTTGCAAAAAAACACACACGTCACACACACAGTATGGGTCTTCTTGGATCCACTCAGGTATTACACATAATGATTGACAGGCCAGAGTTCCACGGGGGATACAGCCAATTCCGCCCCGCCCCCAAGGATGATGATAAAACAAGGCTCCGACCCGTGCGGGTCTCGGGTCCACTCGGGTATTTTCGGGAATCGGGGGCCCCCGTGAAGAGCTCTACTGCACACCGACAGAGATGGAGAGAGACAGAGAGACAGTGAGCAAAGAGGAGAACAGAGGAAGAGAACGGTGTGAGAAATGGACAGAGACGCGACAAGGTCTGATGAGTGACACACGGAGATTTAAATCGGTGATCGGTCCCAAAAAACCTGATGCACCTCTAGTGGTGTTTACCCCCAGAAACACACAGCCCTCTTGCTGTATTTTGGTGTATTCACTGTTTGTTTTAGTAGCCCCAAAACATCCCTGCCTACAACAGTGTGAAACACCAAAGTACAGAGAGAAATATTCCAGTGGCTGATAACAGCTGGTATAGAGGGTATGCACAAAGCAAGTGCCAAATTGAGTGACAAAGTGAGTTTAACGTTGTTTAATGAAATCAGATAGGACTTTTCTGTTTGGATATGGGCTGTCAAGGCCAGATATGGGCTGTCAAGGCCAGAACATAGCGGGTATGATGATGTCACACCGCACGTGCATACCCTCTATAGAGGAGGGGTAAAAAGTTTTGTTATATTATATTAACACAGGAAAAAGTTTGTAGTGATGATGATAATGATGATGCGATGCGATACGATACGATACGATACGATACGATACGATACGATACGATACGATACACATGTATTGTCAGCTTGCACTGAAATTTGTTTTGCGTCCATGAAGTCGCCGTTCAAGATACAGACAAGACATAGACAATACATTACAAAAGATACATTACAGGACAAGAACAATAGAACATATCCTCTTGGTTTACAGATTGTGGTTTAAAAGCAGAACAGACTGGTGTACAAAATAGTTCTTTAGCCTGTTTTTCTTATATTTAGGGACTCTAAAGCGCCTCATCATGGAGATGATATTCATCATTTAAAACATGTAAGGGGTCAGAGGAGATGATGACGATAACAGCTGCAAGAACAGCAGAACAGCAGAACAGCAGAACAAACAAAATGAGAAAACGGTTGAATGGGTGCTTGGCTGTATATATCTGTAAAAAAGAAAACAAAAACAAATATGTATACATTTCCATGTATAGAAATTTAGATAAGTATGGTTATATTTATTTCTATTTATAATTATATTTAAGTTTATATTTATATTCATATCTATATTATTATATATTATATTATAGTATGTGATGACAGATGTAAATCAACATCCTGTTTACTTTTGTTATATTTCCTTTTCTGTTTT
>NC_139700.1:36963200-37040700 GCF_964188405.1 Protomyctophum parallelum
TTCTTGATTTCCTGGAGTGTTTGTTTTGCATAAAGTAAACATGTATCTGTCTATAGTACAATACAAGTTCATAGATTCAAGATGTAAAAAGGTGCATCGTTGGCAGTTCACACTGAACGTAATTACTGCATGTTCACACACATCGCTCTTTCTGTTTGAGCTAATGCACAACAGAATTCACACACGTACGTATGTGTGTGCGTGCGTGTGAGAACAATGTTGTTTTCTGTGCACAGTGTTTGTGTTCCAGATGACAAGAACAGTTCAATTTCAGGACTGCCAATTGCAGAGAGGCAGAACTGCAACGTGCTCACAACAGACAAAATGTACAGAAAACATATTTGACATCCTCAATAAATAAATACAAATATTATAATCATAATACAAAAGAAAGTGGTACAGACAGTTGGCTTTATGATTTAAGAGTTGAGCATGGCTCAGTTCTAAAAGCAATACAGGAATGCAAACTTTAGCCCTGCCAGTGGTAATATGCCTGGCGATATCCATTGCGCTATATACATAAGGGAGCTGAACCAATTTAGCAACCTTTATTAGTATTGGGTTTTGCAGTAAAGTCTAAAGACCTCACGGCTCAGTCTCCTCAGGCGAACTCTATCTCGTTTATCACAGAGGTATGGTAGAACCTAACTTCACCCTCCTGTCTGTCTGTCTGTCTGTCTGTCTGTCTGTCTGTCGATCTGATCTGTGTGTGTGTGTGTGTGTGTGTGTGTGTGTGTGTGTGTGTGTGTGTGTGTGTGTGTGTGTGTGTGTGTGTGTGTGTGTGTGTGTGTGTGTGTGTGTGTGTGTGTGTGCGTGCGTGTGCACGCATGTGTGAGAGAGGTTTTTAGGGGAGCATGCCACAGCGTTCCTCTCCTCTCCTTGTTTGTGTTCCTGTGAAAGCCTCACTGTGTGTATCTTCGTATCCTCACTAACACTGGGCCACCAGTGACAAAATAAGCATCCTTCCCTTCACTTCTGAAAGATGCATTTTCCCGGTGGAACACGTGGTTGGTTGGTGTCTATTTGATGTGTTATCCTGATCCGACGTCGCTTCTCACTGCCGTGCGAACGCGCAGAGGAAGAGATAATCAAAAGCCCCCTTGTCCTGAGATGCCTATCCTCCCCTGGCAGAGGATCTTATACCCACAATTCACAGTGTGAGGCTGTTCAGACATTTATCCATCTGTGACCAAAACAAACCAAAGGTAAATGTCTCCTTTTTCGTAACTTTTTGTTGTTTTCTTCTTTTGGTTGACATATGGATACAATGTTCCGTCTTCTATTTTAACAGTCTTTAGGGGATTATGTTTAGGCTGTTGGAATTGGTTGTTATTTTAGAGTTGAGGCTCAGGTAATTCATTCAAACCTTTATTTATTCTCAAAGACATGGAAATTGCCCTCATTTGCAGTGTCATCGGGATACATCACAGTACAATCCACGTCAATGGTAAAACAAAACAGAAACTTTCCCCTAGCGTGTGATACAATACAAGATGGACCTGGTTTGGACCCATAGGGCGGACGGACGGACGGATGACCAAGATAGCAGATCTAATATGTTGTGAGCTTGTACTTTTGCATGTTACTGTCATACGAATAACTATAAAACAGGGCACTAATATAGGCTATATATGAAAAACATTATGGGAACAAATTTGGGATGGTTTCTGGTTAACAGCTGTATGCTGGCAGGCAGTGAGACAGACAAGTAAGCATACAGACAGACAAGTAGGCATACAGACAGACAGGGACAACCGGGCAGGAAGACTAGGCCACAGCAGCCCACACACAAACCTCATTTTATCCCTGGCTGTAGTGTGTACACAAAGGACTTCTTGTACACAAACAGAAGGCCGGGCATTATCCTGAAGAGGGAGAAGGTCATAGGGCTCCTATGGACCCACCCCACCCCCCCACTTCCCCCGTGTTGGTTTAACCTCATCACTGTCAATCACATACAGATGGGCTGCAGTTCACAGTTAGAATACTGGTGATCTAGTGTTGTGTTGGCTAGGGTGGCTGTTCTGCAACAGGAGGGTGAAGGTTCAAGGTTGCTTTGTTGTTATATATTTTCGTACGGGTACATAAGGTCTCATCTTATCAGCTTCAATCAATCCCCTGACAAGGTTTTTGTGCGTAGCGCTCGCAGCTCTACCTGCATCACGGCTTGGAGGTCTTTGAGGTTACAGTATATCCGAGGACGAGGCTGTTTGAGATGGCCAAGTGATGAATGGTCTACACCCATGTTTCTAGACACACTAACTGGTATGTTACCTTTTTCAACATGCAATTTTGTGCAGTTCAAAGGACATTCTTACTCACTGCAACGCAGATGTAGTTACAGTACACACGGGCAGGAAATGCTGCAGTCATATATGTGCATTATCTTCTGGGAGCTGCCCAGTACACCCACAGCTCTGTCCCATTGGACTGCAGCAGTTGACATTTAAGTGCCTTGCTCAAGGGTATCTCAACAGAAGCTTTATGAGTGGGAATAGATGACTGTGTCATCTATTCCCCTTGGTTAGATATCCCCAGCCGTTCCAAGTGTTCGAGCCAGTGACCTTGGGGTCACAGCTTGCTGATGCTGCCGGGAGTGGAACAGTATGAAAAATGATGCGATGTCCTCAAGTACCAAGACTCTGTGCATTAATCCTGCACACCCTTTCTACTCCCAACTCATTTTATAGCATTGTGTTGATTCCAGAGGTCTTTTCCATTGTTCACTCGTTGTTTATTAATAGTGTGTTTGGTTTGATTCATACAGTATAGCAATATCCTCTCAACCGAATGTGCCCTCAAGGATGCAGAAGCATGTCTGTCTTGTCTTGTCTTATCTCATTTGTCAATAGTTGTTTCTTGCACAAAGATCTGGCAGGGCGCCACAGTGAAACATTAGCACCTGGCTGCAACAGTATGATGAACTCCAAAGTCAGTGCTTTTCTATGTTGTGTTGTGTTTGGCCTGACATTCACCCCCGCTGTGACAAGAGCTGGTCACGTGCCTGTTCCTCTTTGATATTGGCTTCTGTGGAATTTAGTATCCCGAAACAAACCCCAAAACTACAGAGAAATGTCTCATTGCTGCAAAACTGCCAATTCTTCAATAAGAAGGAATTATGCATGAGCAGATGTCTGATATGAGCCTCTGTGCTCTGCTTTTCTTTCTTTGTCCTTTTTTTTTTTTTCATGAAACATTCGGTATTCTCTCGAAGAGCACACTTAAAAGTTAAGTTCAGTCATTGTCCCCCCCAGTCTATCAGAAAGACCATAGAGCCCTTAAAGCATGACAACATAATGAAATTATTATTAAATTACCTCTGTATTGACATGGCTGAGGAAAGTAGGGGTGCTGGGGGGGCTGGAGCTCCCCCTCCTCCCAGGCATCGCCCTCCCTCGGACAGGAGGGGAAAAATAATAATAATGTTAATCAAAACTAATTTCTGTTACTAGGCCTAATAAATATGTTTGTTCATGTTCATATAACTTGCGTGTGGAGACTGGAGAGGGAACGTAAAAGCAACTTTTCTGCGTGAAAATGTGCGTGCACGAGGCGCGTGCACGTACATTTTGCAGCGTGCGCTAACGTGCGCGCACCCCCACCCCCACCAACGTTCCAACCTCCTACTGTAAATATCTTCCCGCGGCCCTGCTGTGTGAGCTACCCTAATGGGTTATCATTGATATCACCAGTTAGTTAGATTTTTTGCTGCATGCTTTTTATCACAAGACACAGAATAAGATCTCAATCTTAGATCTTGGAGGGGGAAACTCACTTTGAACATATCACCACTGGCCTGTGGGGTATAGTGGTACAGATGAGGTCTGTGTAATGTGTCTCACTTTACTAGATCTTAATCCTCTTCTCTGCCCCTAGTGACACTGTTCTAAAGAGCGTGTCTTTGTGCTCTTAGTGGTGAGGACTGATTTTAATGACTAGCTCGTTTGAGTTTTAAATTGTGTCTCTGCCGAACAGCACTTCAAAGACTTGATACAGGAAGAAGGCATGAAGAATACAGCTACCGTATCATACATACTGTATCTCTGTATTCTTTTTTTTTTTGTTTAGTTTTAAGATATTTTTGGGGCTTTTTCTGCCTTGGTAGGTTGAGAGTAGACTGACAGGAAATGGGGAGAGAGATGTGGGGGAAGACACACGGCAAAGGCTGTCGGGATCGGGAGTCGAACCCGTGGCACGCCGTCAGGCTGGCTTAGCAGCCTAGGTGCCCGGACGGTTGAGCTAACCGTCCGTGCCTGTATCTCTGTATTCTTGATTAAATACATTTATATACAGTAGTTTCACAATGATTGTGGTTGTGTTATCCTTTTAGTATTATTGTATAACTGTACTATTGTACTTTTTACAAACTGTTAATACAGTAATCAATCAAAATGCAATAGGGTACAGTATATAAGATAAATACATAACAAATGCATCTTAATTCCGTGGCCACATCGAATACTCAATTCTGATTGGCATTATTTTCAAACTGCTTAACACCTTTGATGTAGCGGGCACATAACCATTCCTAATTAACATGCATAATAAAAATAGTGTTTAACTTTTAAGTGATCATTACCAGTAAGACGCCTGAGGGCGAGGTCGCATGCACGCATCCGCTTGGGTGACAGCAGACTGCTGGGCGAGCGCTGGCGCTTTGACATGGGGGGTCAGATCAACATATGGAATGAATTATGTACTGGCCATATATGGAGTGTGTCTTGAGTGTACAGGTTTTGATGAGGTCAGATCAACATATGGAATGTCAGAACAGGTCAGCTCCATATATGGAGATCTAAGGGTGGCAGCGGGGGCAGTATCTTGAGTGTACAGGGTTTGATGAGGGCCTGGGCCCCGGCCTTAATTTTCGGGCCCTTTTGGATTTTCACAGGCTGCTGGGCGCGGCTGCACTAATAAATTTGGGGCGGGCCCGTCTAGAGTTTGAATGGACAGGTATCAGTCAAAAGGGAGACATCGAAGGGGAAGGATGGATGGGCAAGGATCAACATAATGGAATGTCAGAACAGGTTCTGACACATAACCATGTACCATATGGATATCTAAAGGTTTGAGGTCAGATGGAGAGACGCTGGCCAATATTGATGACATCAGGTATCTCCATATATGGGCTTAATTGACCGATAGCTAACCCCCTACCCAAACTGCTATGGTCCAATCACATAGGTCATAACATGGGTTAGACCATGCTATGGTCCAATCACATAGGTCATAACATGGGTTAGACCATGCTATGGTCCAATCACATAGGTCATAACATGGGTTAGACAAACCTCTCCACCAATAGTTTTCCTATGATAAAACATTGTTTTCAAAAAGAAAAGTCACGCACATATTTTTCCTGTGCATATGACAGGCCTTGTTGACGGATTTAGAATAAATTTTGAAGGTCTGGTTCCAAAAATGAACCAGTATTTAATGTGTAAAATCCATGATATTTACATTGGAATGAATGAGCCCGGCTGGAAAGTGTCCAAGTGGGAGTGTCTAAGTGGGAGAGGGCGGGGCTTAGCTAAAGGTGAATTGCGACATCAGGTAGCATTTACTATGAAATCAGGGATCTACATCACTGATGATGTCGCGTGATGTCACGAGACCTGGGCACCATATATGGGGTTTTTTCCCACATATGTGGATTTAGACTGATACACTGACTGTCTGACTGACTGACGGAATAAAAACGGTACGATTTCATAGTAAATGCGACCTGTGTGTGTGTGTGTGTGTGTGTGTGTGTGCGACTATTGTCAGACTCAGTTGGAACTCGTGTCTACCGGTATAGGATGTTCCTACGGCTTCTCCGAGGTTGATAATATAATATAGTGGCAGTGCGGCGTTTAAACAACACATTGCCCCAAATTACTTACCTCTGCATCAAGCTTAATTTTCCAATTGACTTCTACAATGCTTACTGTGAACCTCTGCAAAGCAAACTCCTAATGCATGACAGATGCATGAGTGGATGAATGAACGAAATTAGGACCTCTACACAAGGGCTACTGTTGATGTTGCACCAAAAAAAAGCTACTCCCCATTACTGGAAAAGCAGAGTGGCTCATGGGAAAATGTTTCCAGCACTGAGGATGATGACTCATCTCAGAGGTTTTCCACTAACATCTGGCCTTGTCCTGCTGCCTCCATCGCTGACTAACACAACCAAAAACTGAGGCCTTAGTCAAGATATTGTCTTGTTTCCACTGACCTAATATAGACAAAACTACAGCAGTGAGGCAAAAATTAGTATTGAGATTATTAAGTGTTTTAAAGAATGCCCACGGTTTGATGTGAATTTGGTCTCTTTTCTGATAAGGGACCAAAGAGTTGGAAAAATGATTTCAGCAAGGCAGTAATCAGCTTATCGAGCCCTTGATCTCCTGACGATGGGAATGTGAGATGTAGTTGAGAAATGAATGTCCTTTAAAATAAAGAAGAGGAGTGGTTCTGGCACAGAGAGCACTAGAGCAGAACCGAACATTAAAAATAATAACAAATCAACTTCGAAAAATTTGTATTCGTCGTCAGTAGGCCTACATGACATACAAAAAAATATATTAACCTTTTACCCGGCTCTTAATTTCAGCGAAATAGGGATGTGGTCCTATATTGTTTGACTATCCACTTTAATACTTTTACTAGTAAGTATATTTAACTATGTAATTGCAGGCTACTTGGTGTAATTCCTCTGCGGTTTCAGTGTGTTTGGACGAATACAGACACGGGTTGTGTGGTTTTTGCAGGTTCCCAGTTCCTCAGGGAGTTGCCCACCAGTAATAGTCTATGCATGCGGTGGTGGTCAGCTTCCAGGTGTGACTATGTGGAACTGTATGAGCGTGGAAGCTTGGTGTTGCAGTTAAAGAGCAGCAGCCTAGTCAACATTCCCTGGATGCAAAAATACATAAATAAGGCCACAGTCAATGAGCCATATTGGTAGCTCTCATGTGAAATGAGTCATGTTTTTTAAAATAGAAGAGACTGGCTCCAGTGAGAGGGGAGACTCCCCGTGGGCCCTCAGGGATCGTGACTCATAAACACAAGGCCGGGGTGATGGCTAATCATGAGACGTCTCACTGCTAGCTAGTCTCATGCTCTGGAACAGTTTGAACTCGCACCAAAGACTTGTCTTCTTACTAGCCTTTGATCCAGTAGACTCCAGCTTGAGCTGCTTATCTGCTTTCTTAAAAAAAAAGGCCAATATTGTTTTTTATCTTGGGCTGCTGTCATCAATATTAAGCCCATATTCTATATGTTGATCCTTCCCCATCCATCCTTCCCCTTCGATGTCTCCCTTTTGACCTGTCCTGAAAATTAAGGCCCGGCCCTACCTGGGCCCTCATATATCAAACCCTGTACACTCAAGACACTGCCCCCGCTGCCACCCTTTGATCTCCATATATGGAGCTGACCTGTTCTGACATTCAATATGTTGATCTGACATCATCAAACCCTGTACACTCAAGACACGCTCCATATATGGCCAGTATAAAATTCATTCCATGTTGATCTGACCCCCCATTCCAAAGCACCAGCGCTCGTTCAGCAGTCTGCTGTCACCCAGGCTTGGGTTTTGTCTTTTTGGCATTTCTCATCACTGAGTTGTTGAGTGAAAATCGCTTATTCAATGAATGTCTCATGGAGTCAAGGTCAGGGATGTGACCTGGTAGTGCAGTCAGAGGTACTGTATGATGGGGCCTGGTAGTGCAGTCAGGGGCATGCTGGGGCCTGGTAGTGCTGTCAGAGTATACTGTATGATGGGGCCTGGTAGTGCTGTCAGAGTATACTGTATGATGGGGCCTGGTAGTGCTGTCAGAGTATACTGTATGATGGGGCCTGGTAGTGCTGTCAGAGTATACTGTATGATGGGGCCTGGTAGTGCTGTCAGAGTATACTGTATGATGGGGCCTGGTAGTGCTGTCAGAGTATACTGTATGATGGGGCCTGGTAGTGCTGTCAGAGTATACTGTATGATGGGGCCTGGTAGTGCTGTCAGAGTATACTGTATGATGGGGCCTGGTAGTGCTGTCAGAGTATACTGTATGATGGGGCCTGGTAGTGCTGTCAGAGTATACTGTATGATGGGGCCTGGTAGTGCTGTCAGAGTATACTGTATGATGGGGCCTGGTAGTGCATTCAGGGGCATGATGGGGCCTGGCAGTGCATTCAGGGGCATGATGGGGCCTGGCAGTGCATTCAGGGGCATGATGGGGCCTGGCAGTGCATTCAGGGGCATGATGGGGCCTGGTAGTGCATTCAGGGGCATGATGGGGCCTGGCAGTGCATTCAGGGGCATGATGGGGCCTGGTAGTGCATTCAGGGGCATGATGGGGCCTGGTAGTGCATTCAGGGGCATGATGGGGCCTGGCAGTGCATTCAGGGGCATGATGGGGCCTGGCAGTACATTCAGGGGCATGATGGGGCCTGGCAGTACATTCAGGGGCATGATGGGGCCTGGCAGTGCATTCAGGGGCATGATGGGGCCTGGCAGTACATTCAGGGGCATGATGGGGCCTGGCAGTGCATTCAGGGGCATGATGGGGCCTGGTAGTGCATTCAGGGGCATGATGGGGCCTGGCAGTGCATTCAGGGGCATGATGGGGCCTGGCAGTGCATTCAGGGGCATGATGGGGCCTGGCAGTGCATTCAGGGGCAGGACCTTGTCATGTTGCAGCAGCAGTGGTGGTATACAACTACAGGCTGGATAAATATAACCATGCCAGGGAACCATGGCAAAAGTGGAGCCTCACAGAGAGATGATGACAGAGGGAGGGGCTTCAGGGTGGAGTGTGTGTGTGTGTGTGTGTGTGTGTGTGTGTGTGTGTGTGTGTGTGTGTGTGTGTGTGTGTGTGTGTGTGTGTGTGTGTGTGTGTGTGTGTGTGTGTGTGTGTGTGTGTGTGTGTGTGTGTGTGTGTGTGTGTGTGTGTCTACACTCTACATGTCTGGCTCTGTAAATAGGTCTGTACGTATCGCACATTCTCTCGGTGAGAGAGGTGCAGACTCATGTCGTCATGCTGCTTATGGAGTCTTAGAATAGCCAATGGGAAGTGATGTATCTCATGAAGCCGTGCTTGAACTGACTTATACTGAGTGAGTGTTCAACCTCCCTCAGAAAAAACACCACACACACACA
Source organism: Protomyctophum parallelum (assembly GCF_964188405.1). Classification (NCBI taxonomy): domain Eukaryota; kingdom Metazoa; phylum Chordata; class Actinopteri; order Myctophiformes; family Myctophidae; genus Protomyctophum; species Protomyctophum parallelum. The sequence continues at coordinate 36,972,343 of NC_139700.1, forward strand.
GCTGTCCTGTTCCACAGTCTGAGACGCACAAACCCGTCTCGCCACTCCAGACAGTCCCTGCTGCCATCTGTCTTTTTCTTTCCATTTCATCTTCCGCTGATGACATTTGTGAACTCTATCATGCAAGCTGGTGCAACACAGAGAGAGCCATTTGGCCTGGATTGACTTTGCCCATACTTTTGTTTGAATGTAGATCCAGGAGAAGTAGCCTTACAGTGCATGCATATCGGTGCCAATATTCTAGTGCAGCATTTGTCCATTTGCTGCATGGGTCTTCTCCCCCAAAAGGCTCATATCCATGTTTGGCCACAGTACATACACAGAACCGCACCGATAATGGAATGTCTGCTTGTTTTGCTCAAGGAAACGAGTGTCAGAAGGAAAACATTTTAAAAGCATCATTTTATGGCAGAGTACAAAGAATCCAAGACAAGAGAGCAGTGAGTGTGAAACTTTTAACGTTTTAACAATAGCATCTTAACTCACCAAAGTAAACAAAAATATCTTGCCAAACCCCAAAAATGAAAGTTGACAGGAGAGATCAAGAACGAGGGAACTGCCCACATTTTTGCGGCGGACACGACAATTGAAAATTCTCCGGATTATGCCGGTAGACTGCCCAGAGAATTGTAAAGTCCTGAATCAAGGCCAAATTTGATGTATAACCACGTACGAGGTACTTGGATGCCAAAAATGTTGAGTGACATTCCACAGTTCATCTTCAAGGCAGGGGCAAAGCTTATGTAAGCTACCACAGAGAAGAGAATTGTGTATTGAAGCCTTGCTTATGACAGCTCAGCTTGTGTGCATGATGTCTGTCTGTCTGTCTGTTTGTCTGGCCTGATCTAGCCTGGCCTGGCATGACATGGCATGGCCTGGCATGGCATGGCATGGCATGGCATGGCATGGCATGGCATGGCATGGCATGGCATGGCATGGCATGGCATGGCATGGCATGGCATGGCTAGACTAATATCACTGTGTAGATATTAGTCTGGAATCTCTGTGTGGAACTTGCATTTCCAAGTTGCGCATAAAAGAAATGCCTCTGGTGATAAACCCGCCCCATATTCAGTGCACAATCTGCACTGGCAGATTCGTCTGGTTTCCACGCTACTGCATGTCTCGCTATGCAAAAATGCATGTTTATCACACATTCTCTCAGTGTGAGGCGTGTTATTTTATACTAAATTCATGTTCTGTAAACAAAGGAATGCCATGTATGTTAGCCTACAAATTATGTAGAAAGTAGCCCGCAAATATACCGGTATATTTATTACGCTTTTGTTGTTGTTTTTATTTTACTAATTTGTTACCTCAGAAGACATGTTTCCACAAGAAAACTAGTTTTAATAACACACAAACTGCAATACAACACCAAAATGTGGCCAGTATTTGGTTAAGAAAGCTCTGGAGAGTAGTTAATTTGTGTGAGACATTAAGTTATGGCCCATAAATTGTAACAGTGGCATGGCAATGCGTTTTGGGTTGGGGAAAAAAAAAACAGAATGAAAAAGAAAGAAATTAACCCTGGGTTTTATGGCTCCCTGGCTGACTCCCATAACACATCAGTCTGAGAATATTGTGCAAACCAAAATGCAAAATGTGCAAACCAACACTGTTGCTTTCTAATCCATTCCCCCCATCTTTCTCTCTCTTACTCACTTCAGATTAGTCTCAACAACACCAAATGCACAAAACAAGACTCACAAATGTTACTGCTCCACACTACAAAACAAATCCAGAGACACAGCATATTCTTGCTAAATTGCTTAACCACTTATACATAGTATACCTTGATTGGCGGTGTTCCCCAGGGTTCTGTACCTGGCTTGTATTTTTCCCCCTCTATACCAAATCTCTTTGCCAAAAATAGCGTATCTGGAAGCTCTTAATCAAAGTGTTACATTGTGTCTCTTTGCGACACATTTTGAACTTGTAGTTGTAGATTTGCTGTTTACACCGAATATTTGCCTACCGGTATTTTCACAGAACGTTTGACTCTGAGACATGCCCAGAATAGGGACGCTAGAGTTAATTAACGTGATTAATTGATCATACTGTATGTACATAAAGTGATGAAATGCATTTGTGATTATTGAGACTATTCAGGTTCCATATGTCTGTCTCACTCTTTCACTTTCTTTCTACCTTGTTTTCTACTTGCTTCTTGGATTTATTTTTCTAAACAAATCATCTCAGCAGAGATGATTTTTTTCAGTTTCCAGTCTCAAGGTCTTTTAGGCTTTGATTCTTGTGTGTTGAAATTTGCCAGGGTCATCACCATGGTAACTTGTCTAATGCGACAGATGTTTGGTAGTATCTGCGGGAGAGCTGGAGAGAGAGAAAAACGTTTGTGGATTTTGTGCAGTTGTTATGCATGTGATATAAATGTTATCCAAGTTTTCAAGATGTCTTTGAGTTGGTTGAACTAATAAATGTTGAATCCATTAATCACTTCAAATGTTTTCAAAAACATTCTTGAGAGCAGTGTTTGGTTGTAAATTACATGCGGCTGTCATGTTTGATACATCACAAAATCAAGCATTGCAGATTGATTTGAGCTGGTGATCTGAGCCTTTGATTAGACATCGGTCTGTTATTGAGCCGATCGGTCATAACACAGCTGAATTGACAAATTGAGGATTACGCTTAGAATTTGAAGTATTATGAGATAAACATTAAACTTTGACGCTGAGGTTGATAGGATAGAGGTAAGCTTCAGCATTGTGGTATGTGGACAGAATTCATAACTTTAATACAGGAATTTACTCCACTGAGATGCTAGACATTCTGTCTTCAACCAACTGGAATATCTGCTCTTCCTTAAACTCTGTCTCCATATCTGAACCGATTTCACAGCTTCAGCGAGTTCACTTTGATGCTGAAATGATGTGTTCCGTTTGCTCAGGGAGGCTGTCTCATGTTCAGGCTAAGCAGGCTGCAGAGACAGAGAGTTGGGTAAAGTTTTGCTCCTGTCACCCTCTAGTTTGAGCAGTGGTGAGGAAAGTACTCAGATTTTATTACTTAAGTAAAAGGGGGTGCATACTTAGTTTAGACTAGTCATTGGTTAGACATGGGTTAAGGTTAGGTTTAGGTGTAGTAAAAGTCCCGGAATTAAAAATTTACAGAAAGTCGTTATGCAGAATGTCAATATAAAATGTATAAATGTCTTTTGAAAATAGCAGTTCTATGAAGCTCACAATGTGTCGCACCGTGAGCTTGTATATTGACTATTTTCAAATGGCAGGAATGTATATAGGGTTGACGGGGTTAATGTATGTTTTGGAATAATGATCCAAAAGTATAACTAACTGCTCAACTGCTCAACCTACAAAGTAACTAAGTTTTCAAATAATTGTAAGGGAATAATAGTACAACATTATGCCTCTGAGATGTAGTGGAGTAGAAGAAGTAAAAGAACTGGACACAGAATATTCTCTAATAGGCCATACTATGTACAGTAGTTCAGTGGGAGGCTGGAGACTGAATCCAGATAGCGTTGTACGTTGGAGCATATTATACATTATAGGCATATGAGATTTTGAAAGGTGATCCAGTGTGTAGCTTTTGGCAGAATGCTAAATATGTTCCCTGGCGATGACCAAAGGAGTTTACTGGAGTTCATTCTGACGGTGGTATGAGACACTTGAGAATTTAAAACAGATTTAATAGCTTGATCATCTTAATTGAATTCAGCACATTAATTTCTATTACAGAGCCAGAGGAAGAAAAGACTACGTATTCAGTCTGGGTCTTGATGAGTTCAAAGCCCTGCTATTGTGTTATTTATTGCATGTGAATTGCGAAGTGGAGCCGGAATTGCTTTTGCAAGAGAAACTATTTGGAGCTGTGCAGTCAGTCATAAAGACCCTTTGTGCTGTACTACTGTACTGTACGTTATACACAAGGTCCCATTGGCTACACTTTTGATAGAATATTATTAGGCTATAGATTCTCTGCTGTGAATCAATGTGATACATGCCACTTACAGAACAGCTTTGAGAGGCTTTCACACTTTTGATGTGACTGTTCGTGCACTTTACTGTTATCTATCCTATTTCTCTCCACATCACCAGCGGGTGATTGGATGCTTGTGTCTGTGGAAGTGTTATGCAAATCCCTCCTAAAAGCTGTTGATCCACTCTTTTGTCCTTGGGTTGCTTCTCATTTGATTTAATCAGTGTGCAATTAATTCATAAAATGTTGTTGTTTTTTTTTGTTTTGTTTTCTTAATTATGACACCTATTGGTTGACTATATGCCATTAAAGGTATTATAAGCAGACGGCACTGGACACTATACTATAGATACACTGCCATATTTAATTGTTGTATTTCTAATATTGTCTCAACAATGGACATAAAACGTATATGTACTGTAAGCCGCATTGTGATTGTGGTGTTTGGTTTTTATTCATGTCCATTTTGTTCTCATTCTGCACCAAAGCCAAAGGCACTTTTTCATGTGTGGAGATCAAAGTTTCTGTCATCGCATCGTATCGCATCGCATCGCATCGCATCGCATCGCATCGCATCGCATCGCATCGCATCGTATCGTATCGTATCGTATCGTATCTTATCTTATCGTGCTGTCTTGGAGAAGTCCCCAAGTGTCTGTCCTGCATTAATATTGTACAGTAGAAAGAAGTCCCTACTACCGGTATGTATAAATTGTGGCAGCAGCAAAAAGTGGAACCTTTTTGTACAGGACTTTCCCAGGAAAGTCAAACAGAAGTGAAATCCAGCAGCACACTTTGGAAGAGAAACATGTTCCGATTCCTGCGGATCCCAGAGAAACTCAACAGAGAGCATTGCTGGCACAGATTCGGTTAGAAACTCAACAGAGAGCATTGCTGGCACAGATTCGGTTAGCAGTTACCTGACTTTGCTGTTGTATATATGCACTAGTTTGCAATTCCTCAGCTGGTCTGTTGCACTCAGAGGATACAATGGAGCTCTAGGAAAAAACTTTTTTGTTTCTTGTAGCTTCAAAGATTCTTGAAGTTTGCAATTGCAAATGCCAGTGAAAGTAGCCATTTTTAAGGACGGACTTTTACTTGTAACTTGTATTTCTACATTGCAGTATTGATATTTTTTAGAATTTGAGTACCTTTTCCACCACTGCAATACCAGCATATGCATACAATTGAATGACATTCTCAACAGTTGGCAGCAGTTGAAGTTCAAGTTTAGTCCACCGCAGTTCCTGGCAAATACAGAAAAGATGTATTATAATCACTCATCAGCAAGGACGTATACCGTCATTTACAGCACAGCACATTTTGGCAGTTCTATTCCAGAAAATGACAGATATGGAAGACTTGATGGAAGCCATTAGCTGAAATATAATCTCCAGTTTCCACCTTCACTGGTATGTGCGTTATATGGTCGTCGCCGGCCGCATTATCTACACATCATCAAAATCAACTTAGCTTTTAAGATATATGGAGTCTGGAACATTCTGTCCTGATTGTAGACCACCACCAGACAACACACACACACACACACACACACACACACACACACACACACACACACACACACACACACACACACACACACACACACACACACACACGCACACACGCACGCACGCACGCACGCACGCGCACACACACAGTACATGTGGTTTGGGTTCCATATGGTGACTGTTGGAATGTATTGTTCATTCAGTGAACCTCCCGGCGTCTCATTGCCATATTCGGAACATGTGCAACAAGAGTATTTGGCAAACGCTTGTATGACCTGTGTCACGTCACAGCAGTCTCTCTCTCTCTCTCTCTCTCTCTCTCTCTCTCTCTCTCCCTGTCATCCTCTGTAGGCTATGCCTATGGTATTTCTATTTGCCTTCATTACACTGTGGGTTTGTGCAAGCGTGGCCTCATATACCTTTCATGAGTTTCATCCAAACTGCCGTTGCTGCTTTGACATTTGAATTTTCCTCTATAGATCAATAATCTAACGGTCCATTTTATGTTATCTTAATCATACAACAAACAAAAGTCTAGAACACTCTGTTCCCAATGAGGAATGCTGCAATTCTACACAAACCACTCATCTAGTGTCACACACAGTCTACGTATGTCCCTTACACATACTGTATAGTTTATACACGTTCTGACTCGGAGCATATGGTCTTGGTTCCATAGTGTGACTCACCGGGAAATCGTCCATCACACTGGTTCCCAGGATGTGGGATTAATGGTTTTACCTTGACCAACCAACAGAGACCCGTAGACAGGGGCCATAAACTCAGACGGTGGTTCCCATTCTGACCCCAAAACCACCACTCTGCAGCGCTGAGGTCATTTGGAAACAACGTGCTGTAAGCACTTCTGATATAATCTGTCTGCAGGCAGTGGTGGAAAAAGTACTACATTGTTTTACTTGCGTAAAAGCACCAATACTGCAATGTGAGGTTGTAGATCGGCCCGAAATGTATATAGGACCGAAGTGGGTAATGTATGTTTTGTAAAATCCAGTAAAAATTCTAAAACAATTAAAGTACAGTACTTGAGTAGATGTACTTAGTTACTTTATACCACTAGAAACAACGTAGTGTAAGCTATTCTGACAGGATCTGTCTGCAGGGACTAGGGAGTAGAGGCTTGGAAAGAAAGTGCGAGCCAACTGTTTTGATTTAAAATAGATCGCAGCAGGATTTATGAATGAGGCGATAACTGTGACCAGGTGTCCTGTGTAATAAAGGCACAATGCTCTTTACTGTATATGTATATACTGTATGAATTGTACAGTATATATCATATTGGGTAGGTGGTTCAGGAGGTTTTAAGGTGTTACCTTTCAATCCAAAGTCCAAATGGTGACACTCTTTTCTGTTGTACCATGGGTAGATAATGATCTTCTATACTCGTTTACTTACCGTTATTTATGTTTAGCTTTTTCCGTCAGGTGAAACCGGACTAGTGAAAGCTCATGAAATGTAGAAGACCTAGTCATACTGAGGACCTAGTCTAGTTATACTGAGGACCTAGTCCTGATTGGCTGCCACACACGCTGCTGCCATGTATTGGTTACTCAGGTCACGTGATATCACCCTCCCGCCCAGATTCCCTGCCCTGAACTCGGGCCAATTGCGTTCACATAGGCGCTCGACAAAGCCGGATGCACCAGGCAGACACTTTTACTATACTGCATCTCGTGCCACTCGATTGCCTAAACAAAACGATAATGATCGTCACATTGTGCCTCAGATTGAAATTAGTGTGTGATCATGATTAGATGGCTATAGAGATAAAAGCAGCAGCGGGGTCTGGAGAACCAATTATATGAAGGCATTGAAACTTGGGAGGAGGCCTTGGTTAGAGTAGCATGCTCAAAACGACAGTAGTACAGGGTTGGTAACATCTGCAGTGGAGAAAGTGCATAGCATACAGTAATCTCCCCTCCCTCAACATAGCTACCACTTAGGTAGCTTGCGTGGACAGAGCATGTGTTTCTCTTTCTTTCTTTCTTTCTTTCTTTTTTGCAGTTGCAGTGAGTAGAACTGCATGACTGTGAACCAGGGTGGTGCAGAGAAACAGCACGTCAGTAAAGTTTCCTAGATAAATAAAGGGTAAAAAATACAAACGTAACATTTAGTTAACTGCCCTTCCCTGCCACACCCTGGAGGACTACCATGCCTTACGTCTCTGACTTTCGGTGCTGTAGGTTGTAGAAGAAGGTTTGGGGAAAGTGGATCGAAAACATGAGGTGACGATGAAGAATCTCTTAAATCATTGTCACTTAAACAAGGACTCTCTTGATTTGTGATTTGTGTACAAACAAAAGTGCCATTTGATTTAGCCAACTGCCCTGGGGCCCGTTCCACAAAACTTGGATTAGAGATTAAGCCGGGCTTTAACACATATCCTGGCTTAATATATCCTGGATCAGTGATTAACCGGTTTCATGAAAGCTGGTTGATCTTGCCAGATTAACTTAACCAGTTAACCTGGATATGTTGAGGCTTGATTCGGTTTCATGAAAGTGCTGCTACATTAGTTACCATGGAAACTAATGCTTTGGACTTGGCCTGCTCCGGACCAGGCTAACAGCCTGATGTCTGATGTCTTTACTGTTCATTAAGCAGTCAAACCGATCACAAACCAATGATGTTTTCCAGATTTATTCAATTATTATGGGTTTATGTTTATGTTGCCTTATTTGTATCGGTCTGCATTAAAGGACTAATTTAAGCACTATATAAAATCAAATAACCAAAATATATATAGGCTGCACAACATCATGACAGCTTGTGAGCTTGTAGATCAGCTGCTTTTGGTGAATGTTCCCCATGAATAGGGTTGCTGTCGTGCAAGTGCACGGTTAAGAAGAATTATTATATTATATTATTATTATTATTTTTGTAAAAGTGAAAACCACTAAATATTACCATTACTCATTGTTTTACAACATATTACCATTGTAACGTTTCACCCACTACTAGTCCTACATACTTACACCTAGAAACCCCATTCAAACCTATTTAGGTTCATCCTACGGTGAACATGTGTGCCTGAAAAGGAATCTTTGAAATGTTTCATAGTTTTAGAAATATAGTGCTTTCAAATTTGAGACATTTATAGGCAGATAGTGGCACTTCAAAAAATCACGTTCACCTAGAAACTCCATTCACACTTTATAAAATTCAGCTTACTGTGGAGACACATGCTGGAACTTTTTACTTTGAAATGTTTTGTAGTTTCTGAGTTATTTAACTTAAACGCCCAATGCATTCTCAATGGCAATAGCACAAACTTTGGCATGCTACATGAACCCATGACCCTCACCAGTCTGGCTCCTGTCTGGACAACAACCCCCTTCCCCAAAGGTAGCTCCCTCAGAGGAAATAATATTTATAAGAAATGTTGTTTTAGCTCCCTATAGCTGACCTTCCGGTATCTCCAGTATAACAGATTACTTACTCCTAGTATACACAAAACATACACTCTCAGAACCTATTTGTCACGGTGTCGGACATACAGAACTTGCTTTTGATCAAAGTCAACCTGAAACATGCAGGACAATAACCATGTGCAAGACTAATATCCATGCACAAACGTGGTGTCTTTCAGATTAGAATCTGCCTCCTCACAAGCTTGTAGAGGCTATTTTCACAAAATGTGTTGTTGTTTTATTGTTTCTTATATTATTTGACAATTTGGCCAATGCTTGACCAGTTTTTATAGTATAGTTTGATGATTACGTTTGAGGCATTGTCTTTTTTCTTTCTTTTCTTTCTTTCTTTTTTTCAACGTAGTAAAAAGGTCTTAAAAGTCCTTAAATTGGCACTTCACTGTCATCTGGGGATCCCCCCCCCCCCAAAAAAAAAAGATGAAATCATGTGATGAAATCAGATGTCATACATAATGCATTGCAAACAGCGTATACAAATGACGCAGACTGTATACACAAAACCTCCAAATCGGGGTCAGAGCCACGACGGTGCTAATACACATTGCTACGAGTCTACACACTCTATCTTCTATGCGTCTACACACACACTATGTCTTCTATGCTGTATCTGTGCAGTTTGACGCTCCTATCCAAACACTGGGGGTTGGAAAAAACCACACAAAGTTAAACACGCCGATGTAAGAACATCAGTCACACATACCGACCTTTGGATACAGTTACTGTACTCCGTTCTGAATGCCTAGCTTCATCCCGCAGGACCCAAACCCAGCAAATATCAGGCAGACATCTGTTAAACATATCACTGCTGTCGGGGGGAAAACTCGTAACTAGTCCAGTTATCGGTTGTCATTTTTGACATACAATCTGTTGTAGACAGTAGCCTTAAGTATCTTATTGGAAGTTTCACAATTAATGTTATTTCATTTAATTAGTGCATGTTTTGTTTTGAGAGTTCTCAATTGGTGCTTGTGAAAAGAATTATGTACTTCTCCTAAACCTACAATATTTCATTGCATCCTGTGTACTGGTAAATGTGTTTATTTCTTGCATCTAGATAGTTTTTCTCCCACCACACTCAGTCAGGCTCTTGGAGGCCATTATCATAATGCACAACCCCCATCTTTTTTTTACTGCTCATTTTTCATAACGTTCTGCCACTTTTTTGTTTTAATTATGTTGTTATGATTAACGCATCCTACATGAGCCACCCACCAAGTCAAGGTCATAGTAGGTGAAAACTTTTTTGCCAGTATACTGATAGTGCTAGATATTGCTAGATATGTGTTTTCCTGTCTGTCAGCCAGCTGGATGCTGCTGGCAGTCTTTGGCAGCGCCGAGATGTGAGTCTCATGAGCTTCTGAGAGCAACGTTCATTAGCAGTCAGCAATATGGACTGCTTCATTTGTCTTGAGGAATCCAGCTCTCCGCCCTCAGAGTTCGCGTTTTTATGCAACGAACAGCTGGGAAACTGTTTTAAAGTCACAAGGCCAGAACTCATTTACATCTAAATGACTAAATCACTATCTCTGTCTCTGAAGTTCAGTCGATGTATACAGGAGTTATGTCTTGCTGACTTTGGCGTTAAAACTTTTCAGTGTGTGGAATCAGTATTTCGAGCACATAGTTCCAGAAACAATAGCCTCACATTCAACTGTGAGAGAGCGACAGTGTAGGTTAGCCAGGGATCAATACCATTTTGGGGTTTCTGATCTGGTTGCAGCGGAAATAACTTTTCATCATCACATGACCGGAACCAATGAGCGGAACCACCGCAATGTGCATCTCTAAAACTATTCCCCTAGTTTAAAACGTTTTCTTTTTTTGGTAGAATCGTTTCATTTATTTTGGTATTTTCATTTGGTATGTCCATTTTCTATTCCAACTCGTAGCTAGACTAAACGAATTGATTTGCATTATGTGGGGAACAAAAACAATGCAACGTACCAACTGGAACCAACCACTTTTTTCTAAAACCTAGAGTTTTAGAATGAATACCAGGCTTTCCTCCAAGGTGGAAAGTCTGTCTGACTGTCGTAGAAATAACTTGTTCACATTATGCTACATAATTCCAACCCCAGAGTTCAGAATTAATACAGCAAACAGCTGAATAGTCTGAATGCCAAATGGGTCAGAACTCATTTACACTAATGTAAATGAGTCCACTCCCATGACAGTTGCTCTGATTTCCAAAGTGATATTGAAATAAACTGGTATTTCTGCAGTCATATGCTGACATGCAGCACACACACAATTTATCTTTACCATAGATATAGCACAGAGGGCAGCATGCAGTGCTCGATAGGTTTATTAGGTTAGAGGAGCATGCTTTACTGGATCCAGTTGCCTGTCTATCCGGCCAGGATAATTCGGTCACTTCATGCGGATGCCGCCGACTAATATACAGTAGGTATTCAATTCATTTTGAGCAATCAATCGTTTTGTAGATGGAGGTGTCATGGTTGTGTTAATTGATTGATCTCTTTCTCCGGTCCCTGTGATCAGAGCGGAGAGACACTAGAAGATGTCTCAAGAAGGAAACTTACTTATCCCAATTATGAAGCAGTGTTAGTTCATGTAGGACACAAAAGTCTTGCCCACATTCACAACTCTGCTGGTCATTATGTCACACTTTCATACTCCAATCAGAGCTCACGTTCCTTTACTAGTGGTGCATTCAATTAATTGATATGGCAATATATCGATCGAAAATCCGGAATATAGGTGAATCGATGGAGAGGTTGCTGTTTCGATGTGGAAATAAACGGCATGAATTATCTGGGTGACGCAGTGTTGACAAACGTGCCTCTAATTATCAGTACGCATCTGCCTATGTGACAGCAGACTGCTGGGCGAGCGATGGCGCTTTAGGAATGGGGGGTCAGATCAACATATGGAATGAATTCTGTACTGGCCATATATGTAGCGTGTCTTGAGTGTACAGGGTTTGATGAGGTCAGATCAACATGGAATGTCAGAACAGGTCAACTCCATATATGGAGATCTAAGGGTTGCAGCGGGGGCAGTGTCTTGAGTGTACAGGGTTTGATGAGGGCCCAGGTAGGGCCGGGCCTTAATTTTCGGGCCTGTTGACAACTCTAGTTTTTGCTGGCTGCCGGGCGCGGCTGCACTAATAACTTTGGGGCAGGCCCATATAGAGTTTAAATGGACAGGTATCAGTCAACAGAGAGACATCAAAGAGGAAGAATGGATGGGGAAGGATCAACATTTGGAATGTCAGAAAAGGTCAGCTCCATATATGGAGATCTAAGAGTTTAAGGTTTGAGGTGAGATGTAGAAGAGAAACTCGTAGTAGAGTAGCTGCTTCTAAGGAGCCAGCTTAGGTGGTTCGGGCATCTGGTTAGGATGGCAAGGGAGGTCCTCGAAGCACGTCCCACTGAGAGGAGACCCCGGGGCAGACCAAGGCGCAGTTGGAGGAAACACATCGACTCACTCGCCTTGGAACGTCTTGGGATCCCCCAGGAGGAAGTCACTATACTGTTGCTCTGGAGAGGGAAGTCTGGAGCACTCTGGTGGAGCTGTTGCCCCCGCGATCCGACTATGGATGGCGGTTGAAGATGGATGGATGGATGGATGATGGATGGTTGTTATGCCAATTAAGCCCTCCCCACATTTGTCTGTTTTGCTACCACTGTTGTGCAGTACTGGCTCACCTCCCATAGTGCCTCCATCCTACTCCTCCCGTTCATGCACCCCACTGACAGGCACCGCCCCAGTAGTACATGCAGCGACATATATTATCCCTCCCTCAAACACGGGCCAGCTGTGTTCATGTCAATTCAAACTGGAGGATCCAAACCCTGCCTAGACTTCACGGTGGGGTAGGTATTTCATCCTGCTGTGCCACCCAAACTACCCACCCCTCAGTACTCTCCATTATCCATCTCTGTTAACCTCATATATTATTATGCTTCATGCTACTTGTCACACCATTTGGACCGACACAACCCTCATGTCATCTAGTGTGCACATCAACATGATGAAAACATTCCGAGTCCATGTACTGTCGAAGTGGAACACGTGGCGTGGCGTGTGCGTTCCTCACTCCGACCGTTTTAGCTTCTGATTCAATGTGACCGTCCGCCTACTTCAGATGACCGCGTCGGTTAAAAATACAGCAGGTCATTATTAAGGCCTCGCAGGTTTCTTGTGAAGCCGCTCTGTGTGTGATGGTGAAAGTGACGCACATGGAAACAGGCGACCAACGCCCCTGAAGCTGAAACAACGACACGAGAAAGCTTCCAGAAGGATCTCTTTTTCCTCTCCACCAAAAATACATCTTCCAGTGTTCACTAGAAAACCCCTCTCTCTCTCTCCCCCCTCACTATGGGCACATTGCGTTCTCTTGCGTTTGAGTCTTTCTTTCCATTTCTCCTTTCTCCTCTTGTTTGGCTGTACTTGTTCAAAAGTGTCGGTTTTGGGGGCAGTAGTTTTGGAGGACACAAAGGCCTCCTTTTACAGTAGTCGTCAGAGAAATAACTTTTGGAGCCGTTTGTTTGCTCTAGGTTTTTTGTGGTGGGCGGCAAGGCTTCCTGCGTGTCCCCTCCCTTCTGCTGCATGTCGATGTGCAGCTCATAAATGTTTTAAAAAAAGGAGCTCTCTTCTTCGCCTGAAAACCACCTCAAAGTCGAGCAGGGCTGCAAAGAGAGGCAGGCGTGTTGTAAAAGTCACAACATGCAACATAGCAATGTCCATGCTGTGTGAGAGAGTCAATGGTCAATGTTTCATAGTATCAATTATGTTCGTGTGTGTGTGTGTGTGTGTGTGTGTGTGTGTGTGTGTGTGTGTGTGTGTGTGTGCGTGTGCGTGTGCGTGTGCGTGTGCATGTGCGACTGCGTGTGCATGCGCGTGCGTGCGTGTGTGCACACTCGTGGATGTTTGCCATGGTATGTGTGACAGCAAATGTGTGTTTGCATGTGTCTTGCCAAAGCCACTCTATATAGTACTGTATATTACATTAGTACCAGTACGAGTACAACCTCAGAGACAGATGTCGATGTGGTGTGTGCATTCGAGCATGCACGTGCCCTGTCAGATAGAAAGATAATTAAGGCACAAGTGAAGGTCTGAGCTCATAACATGTTACGTAAGCTGCTTGTAGATCAGCTATTTTTGGTGCGTGACACTGGTGCACAACTAAGTATAAGTCAGGCTTAAACCCTCCAAACCAAACTCTGATTGAAACGTTTGACAGACCGAGGAACAAAAGAGTTCTGCATTCTGCTCAGTCAGGCAGCCTGTGGGACTACCTGTATACCGGTAATCTTTGTTTGATGGCAAAACTGAACTTCAAAATAAAATATGAGCGTGGTCGGACATAATATTACCTGCCAGAGACAACATTGTTTCAGTACGCAGCTTGATAACTTAACTCAAGTGTTCTTTGAGCATATTGTTGCAGTCTAGCCAGCAGTGGTGGAAAGTACTGTATTTGAGTTTTAAGTACTTTACTTGAGTACGACAATAAACAGCTTACATTTTTTCATATGGCAAATGTGGAAGTGACATCTTCTTACCGGTACGGTGCGATTTCACTGTCTGTTTTCTTAACTCTCTATCTGACAAACACAGTAATGTATACAGTACTGCCCACTCTGTTTTAAAAGGATTCATTTTTAATTGATGGAAAGGAGAAATACCAATGGTTTATCTTGGACAACTTTCTTCCCAAGCAGGAATGAAAATAATTAAAGGTTTTGGGAAAATGTATGAGGCCAGGCATTCCAAGTGAATGGTAATGAAAAGGCATATAGTAATGTTACAATGTACGTGCCAAATGCAGGTTTGTGTAGGCAGAAGTTCTGCTTAATTTATTACGACAGTGTCCTATTGAAAATATCATGTCCAAGCTTGGCTATTTTCTTTGCGTGACACTGGCAACAAAGTATGCAACAAAGCATCAGGCTTTTGCTAATGTTTTATTTATCCAGGAAATAGTTTCAGCGAGGAGGCATGTGTGTCGGCAGTGAGCTGACCTGTTCCAAAGTCAGGTTCAGACCTGGGAACAGTAAAACAGAGCATGGTTCAGACCTGGGAACAGTAAAACAGAGCAGGCAGCAGGAGTCTTCAATCCATGTGCTTAAAAAGAGGAACACGTTGCCGTTTTGTGGTTTTAGAAGCCGCCTGGTTGGTTCCATTTTACAGTCACAGATGTTCTATAAATGTGGACGGACATTGTATTATTATGATGAATAGATATTGGGTTTCGATTATGTGTTGCACAGAGTTCACGTGGATTATTATTATTGTGTATCATGACTGTAAGTGTGGCAGGCAGTGGCATTAATCATCTTACATCCCACGTACATCTGCAGGTGTATTATGTTGTTATACTTGTATTGATTGCCGGGGGGAAATCAGGATCAGCAACGCAGGGAGGAAGAGGCACATGAGAGCCGGTAAATGAACATGTACTGTAGGCTACGAGTCAAGAATCATACCAAACCAATATAGATAATTTAAGCAATATTACATGAGAGGGGGTGGTTTGACATCATTAATGCACGCCTGCGATGCTGCAGGAACTTGCCCGCAGGGCGAGTTCCGAAAGCAACGCAGAAGTTTTAAGTTACCCTTAAAACTAAGAGAATAAAAAATTAAAAAGATTCAATGACAGATGTAGTCACTACGACCACAAATGTCCCAAGAAACTACAGTAGCTAGCCTAGCCACCGAGTCTGCTGCGCTCTGAGAGAAAAGCACGGCTGAATTGTTTGTTTCGATTATGCGTTGAAATAATGTGGTTTGAAGCGCGGCTAGAAAGCTGTTTCAACCAATCAGATTGCTTCCTCAAAACGACCTGTTGTATAATATAATAATAAATATAAACATATATGTAGTTAAGACAGATATGCTGGAACTATACATTTACATCAGCTGAACAATTAAGAAAAAAACATTAGCAGCATATTGTTTAAAATAACCTGGACAGGTGCAAAATTAAAAACTGATTTCTTTATTAGGACACGTACTGTTTCAGAATGCGTTTTTAGAATCGGACTCAGGTCTAAATGGGTTGTATCAAAGTACATACAATGTACAGCTATACAGGGGCTGAGTGGTTGAACAGTTTGCACCCCTTCGTAGCATCAGGCATGGGGATGAAATCCCACCATGGTACTCTCTTCTGTACCTCCCCTACTACAGTATGTCAATATGCACACTATAACACAATCAATGACAGAGACCAGCAACTGTAACATTCATTCCACTCAGGCATGTACAGTATTGCTTCATGCCCACAACAACATAAAGCAAAGTAACTGCATGTCACAGCAGCATCCCTGCTTTTTAAAATAAGTACTGATTTAGGCACTATTAAGTGTCTCTGAAGCCTGATTTTATACTTACGTAGTTACATGACTCACCACAAAAAGTGACAAATGGCATGTAGATTTTCTCTCTCTCTCACTCTCTCTCTCTCTCTCTCTCTTTCTCTCTCTCTCTCTTTCATTTAGGGATAAAAAATGCATCCTTTACCTTTTCAACTCTCCTTCCCACACTGTGTCTTCCTCCCTCTCTTTCTCCTTTGGCCGTCTCTATAGACATACCACCACCATTATTCCCTCACTGCTCAAGCTGCCTCTCTCAGGCCTGTTGACGATCTCTCTTATTCTTTATGTCCTGTGCTTTCCTTAATCCTCCTGTCTTTCACAGTTGCACTCTCTCTCTCTCTCTCTCTCTCTCTCTCTCTCTCTCTCTCTCTCTCTCTCTCTCTCTCTCTCTCACGTTAATACACGTATATAACAGATATGAACATTCATAGCAACAATGTACTTCTGTGTAAACAAAAAGTAGAGGAAATGCATTTGTTCCATTCCCCCAGCAAAGTAGCTGGTTGTAAGCATTGAAGTAGGGCGCTGACTACAATTTGAAGCTGATTTATATCCTATTATGAAATGAAGGAACCTCTCTGGACCCTTTTCCACCGCTTTTGAACAGGTTCCGGTATTTTTTCCCACCTACTTTTGAACCGGTTCAGAGTGTTTCCACTGAAAATGAATTGGTTCAGAACCCTAAAAGTTGGTTTGAAACTGGGAACCAAAGTCACTAACCTAGAGGTTGGAAGATGCAGATGTGATATAAACAATGACAAAAGCATTAAATAAAAGGGGAACTATAACTGCCATTGACAATGGAATTTCCCCTGTGAAATGGACACATTGAAACCAGGGACAACTGTTTCCCAGGCTCTCTAACCAATCAACTATGCCTCAATGGTTCTGCTTAAAACTGGTGGTAACGCAAGCCGGTTCCCGGCTGGTTCCGTGAAAGCACCAAGGATCCAATCCCTACCAGTTGTAGTAGACGAGGGGTATAAAGGCACAATTAAGCTATCGCATCCAGCACATACAGCACATACAGCATTGGATGATCTAATGAACATGTTGAAGTGATCTCTCTCTCCCATACTGACGTCACATGCACCCAGTGCATGTAAGTGGAGGAGCCGGACAGTTATAGCCTGCAGAGGAGTTTTCTGACCTATTGATCCTCAAGAATGGTCAGTATGGTATACTGACTGAGTCCAATTCCCAAATCCTGCCCATGGTGGTATTATTGTGTGCACAAATGTACACACTTTTACTGGGAACTGTCCAATTCCAGGCACCACTGGCCTTTGTGTTCATATACAAGGAAGTACACAATCGACTTGTTTCCCTACAGACTCAGTCCCATGGGATACCCTTGTACCATAAAGACTTGATTCCTTTCAGCTGGATTAAGTGTCATCGCCACAGATCACACCCTGACTTTGGATATGTCATAATGGTTGAATGTTCCACTCAGTCATAAAAGCATTCATTCACAATTCCTTGACCATCAATCGGAAGTATGACATTCACTGTACAATAAATGTAATTATTGCAGATTGTGTGTTATGTGAAATCTAAAGCCATGATAAGTGCATGCGTACACCTTTCCCAAAATGAACTTCAAAGAAACTTTGCCTCACAACAGCAACATGTTGTCAACGTCTGGGAATGTCACAAGACATCTCAATGTCTCCATCTTGCAAAGAGAGTGACATACATGGTAATTGGTAACTGAGCCATGCATTGCACAACAAAGACTATATATTGAGGAGGCAGAGAGAAGCCCAACCAGGAGAATCGGGAAACGAATGAGGACATCGAGGATACCCCAGGATAACGGATGGAGGGAGAGGAGAGGAACCAGAGAGAAGGATGTCTGATGAGAGGGTCTTGGCCACATCGCTACACAGACCAGCTCCCGACGCTCTGACCTGAGCGTCCCAGGCGATCCCAGGCAATACAAGGCACTACAACAAGAAGCTCAGGGGTTACCCAGACCAGCGATCCAACCCCTGCCGCTTGCCTCCTGCCACACGACCTCTCTCCCTCAGAAGACAGACGACCCCAGTCTGCCTCTCTCTCAAAGCTCTCCACAAAACAACAATCAGGAAAGTGATGCATTACATCAAGTTTCTAAGTTCATGGCAAAGAACATTATCTGTCATATAGATATTTCTTTGTTTCTTGAATTCTATTTGAACCTGTATTAACCCTTGTTTAAGAATTCATTTGATTATTGTTCAACTGAGTTTGTCTCATAGACTAAAAAATATGGACAAAGCGTTCCCCGGGTCTAACATGAACATAAAATGAAGCCTGAAATTCCTTGCACTCTAATGCACTGTAAGTCGCCATCGTTCTTGATCCGTTCTGGTCCAGCTGGCCATTGGCTGGCCCAGACAACGAGGCGGGACTTCCCCCCTTCTTCTCCGTTGGTTTTTATTTTGACTCGAGTGGGTGGGGGATCCCGATCATAGACTGTAACGGTAGCCACGCCCCTCAGAACATACGCGACTTTATGGTAATTTCTTTTATAAATGGGACCATAATTTTCAAAAAATGATATTATGACATTAGAAATGAGACTTTAAACTAGTGACTGGAAGCAGAAAGTATTCATGACCATGTTTATTAAGGTAATACAGTCTAGGTGAAGTTGGGCCCAAATACATGGGCCTCTCTGGAGCTATGGGGCTTTTTGGGTCCAGTCCAGCGCCACAACAGGCCATTATATGAACTTTCAGGAAGTCCCGATTTCAAAAGAGGCTTCACGAAATTATTATTTGCTCAAGAAGTTGAACTTACTGGTTTTTGACACATGCAAAGTAAGAAAGGCTATGTAATGGAAAAGACCTCTTACCTTCAGATTCCATAGATTTATTAATTGATTATTTTATAATATTTTTAATTATTTTATTAGTGGTTTAACTTAAGGGTTAAATACAAATTAATCTTGTGCTTATTCCTAAGCTCATTTCACTGGTGCCCCTTCTAAAATTCAGATTGATTTTGACTCTTAATTTTTAAACTTATAATTCAGATTTTTGAATAATTAATTCATAATTATGAATTACACACTGATATAAAATCTACAGGATTAAATATATAACATCGCTACACAGTGAGGGGTTGATGTTGGTTCTGACGTGAAGGTCTTCACGACTCCACCATGGACGAAACCAAAACACCATTCACCTGTAAAAGGAATGGGCAGAGAACAGACCTGGAGAGGCTGCTATCGACTCTGTACTGACCC
Organism: Protomyctophum parallelum; assembly: GCF_964188405.1. Taxonomy (NCBI): domain Eukaryota; kingdom Metazoa; phylum Chordata; class Actinopteri; order Myctophiformes; family Myctophidae; genus Protomyctophum; species Protomyctophum parallelum. The sequence goes on from NC_139700.1 coordinate 36,991,853, forward strand.
CCAAACCACAGCCGTCTGCAGATGTTCTGCTCAGCAGCACTTATGCCGTTCTATGTAAGCAACCTTTCACCACAGAATTTGGAAATGTCAATATAGCGCAATAATAGAAGAGCCACATGGTCCACACATGCTGCTCACACATACATGTGCATTAAGATCTACTGTAGGCCTGGCCTACCTCCCGGGGCTCTGGATTCCAACTATGCACGTGGGAGGTATAAGGAATCGTAAATCTGAGCCTTCGATTTGCAGATCTAAATCATATCTTCAGCTGGAGACATGTTTCCTGTACAAAACCACCAAGGAACGTTCCAAATTTTGGAGAAAGATTCTTGTGACTTAACTGTGTGATTGTACGTACGCTCTGTTTGCGTTTCAGGTGAGGTTTCCGTTTTTAGTTTTTACATTTTTTATTGTAACTTTTCTGTATGACAATAATATGTGTCTTAACACTTTAGACCTTAATAAACATGGCTTTTGGACTCAAAATGGCTTTTACCATGTACAGTGTTTCCACATGATCACTGAGTCCTGAGTTCGAAGCCAGTTCAAGAACTGTTATGACTTCCACAACACCTTCCAGTTTTGCGCTCACGTCTTTCTCAATTTATTATCCATGACCATGCAATAAAAATACAGTAACCATAAAACAAAGACATACTGTATGAAAGCTCCTGGCACGTACTACGTATGTATTGTGTATGTGTACAGTACATACCCTGAAACATACTGTAGCAGTAAATCTTATTTATTACAACGAAAAAGCCATTGTAAACGATACATCGTTATGAAAGGCATGCAAATTTACAGCATTCAAGCTCAAGGAATAATCTGTTTTAGGACAGAAAAAGAAAACACTTATACTCCTGCTCTGAAGCCTAGACACCACAGGCATGTGGAGTGATCAGAGTGAGACAGCTATCCTGAAAATCACAGACCATGATGCGTTATGCTTTATTGTATATATGTTTTATTGCTAGGATAAGTCTGTTACAAAATGCCTTTCCAGTGTGTGTGTGTGTGTGTGTGTGTGTGTGTGTGTGTGTGTGTGTGTGTGTGTGTGTGTGTGTGGGACTTTCACCACTCGCCATAAGAACGGAAGACCATTTGGACTACCGCTACTTAAGTACACACTGCGAGTATTAAAAAAAATTCCGCTCTTCAGTTCCGACCCTCCCACAAGAACTGTCTCGGGAGCCCCTGGGGGAATGGATCGAAGCGCAACTGGGCTACGTGAGAGACGTCATCCAGCCAGCGCTCGGGAGAACCAGCGAACATCAAAGGAGACCGAGAGAGGTGGGAAGAGATAAATTGGCTTACCTATGGCAACATAGGAGAACGAAAGCAACAGAAATCATATTGAATAACAGCACATATCCAAACCCCCCGCCCTCTGTTAATACTGTGGACCTTGTGCAGAATTACTACTCAGCCAAATGCAAACGAACTAATCACGCCCCTTTAGGTGACGCACCATGGCTACAAACGCTTGCACTCGACCCCCCGCAATATAGCCCAGAGACCCGTAACTTTACAGCCAGTGAGGTGGAAGATGTGATCAATAGCCTGCCAAACAACAAGGCGAGTGGCGCCGACGGGGTCACATATGAAAACCTAAAAGCCACTAACTCATCTCAAACTCTGGTAAATATATTCAACACTTGCCTGCTGAATAGAAAAGTGCCGGACTCATGGGCAGGTGCATTAATACACAGAATCCCTAAAAAAGGCAATATTCCTGACGACCGTTCTACGTGGAGGGACATTTCACTTTTACCGACAATATATAAAGTATTCATGAAATGCATATTGGCCCGTATTCTGCCCTGGCTCACAGACACTGGCATTCTGTCATCTGAACAAAAGGCGTATATCGCCCGTCAAGGAATGAATGAGCATGTTTTCTGTCTGAAGACAGGCATCGACAACTTTAAACATGACTCTGCAAAGTTCTATTCTGTTTTCTTAGATTTCCGTGATGCATTCGGCACATTGCCTCATAATGTTATGATTTATGCTCTCAGTGAAATCCAGCTGCCACAACTGTACATAGATATAGTGACGAATGTCTATGAAAAATCCTACATTCAGGTTATATGTGGGAATACTCTGACTGATCCAATCAAGCTTGGTATAGGTATTAAAACAGGGTGTCCCTGGAGTGCGGTGAATTTTATCCTTGCAATTAACCACTGGCTCAAATGGATGCGCCAGTGCGCACCTGAAGGAATAAGATCACCAAACCCAGTCCAGGGGTACACCGATGATGTGCAAATTGCGTCACATCAAGAGAACGTAATTCTACCTATGCTCTCCCGTATTGAGGAGTTTCTGCTGTGGTCAAGGTTGGAGACTAAACAAACCAAATGTGTTGCGTTTTATGAAAGGCGCAGCGGTGGTAATCGGTGGTATAAATCTAAAACCGACAAGCCCCCATCCTTTTCACTAATGCAAAAACCCATCAGAGTGTATTCAAGACATGAAACTTATCAATACCTGGGGCATAAATGTAATGTTGCAGGCGACTGGGAAGAGCAAGTCAGAGAACTGTATGATGACTTCTCTGTCAGACTGGACTTGATCGACTCCTCCCCCCTCCCTATCCGAATGAAACTGCAGGCAATCAGAGAATTGGCACTCGCCAAAATTCAACATATATTCTCGAACATCCATTTGCCACAGAACACCCTTACAGAACTGAACTAGAAAAAGTGCCCTTCTGGGCACAGGTCTCCACCAGGATAGGAATGTAGGACATTGCAGCTTGCCTTCATCTGGTGGTTGGATAAAAGGGCAACAAAAGTAAATTATCCACAGATCCGTGCAGTTAGAGGTAAAAACACTTTTCGGCCAGTTATAGCGCCACCTTGAGGCTGAGTTGAAATTGTTCATGTGGCATTTCGTCCTCGGCCTAGTGGGAATGTGCGTGCACAATTTCACGGAAATCACGCGATGTGTTCATGATTTGCAGAATTTTGTTTGAAACTGAGCACTCCTGTGAACTTTGGAAGCCAATCTTAACCAATCAGGATGGAGTCTGAGAAATCTGAAAGACCGGTTTCGTTGAATGGCTCTAGAGAGACTGTGTACCAATTTGCGCGATGTTTGGACAAAATCTGTAGGTGTACTGTGCAAAAACTTGTTTTGCACAAAGCGGCCTCCTGGTGGCGCTATAACAGGCCGTTCTGGAAAGTTTGGGGCAGAGGTTCATCGTTGGCATCCAGGGAGTGTGTGTTGGAGAATGAGACACAGTTCCTTGGATTCAAGACTAAGGCGAATGGTAAATTTCACTATTAAAGCCCGTTTACAGGTGTTGCCGACCAAGTTCAACTTGGCAACCTGGTACCCATCAGCACACGACCCACACTGCATCCTACATCCAGTACCATATGACAAAGAAACAGTCGCACACATCTTAAATGGTTGCAACCACTATAAAGGACTGTACATTGCCAGACATGACCGTCTGGTGGACCTGGTCTCAGACAAGATCAGAGGAGTACAGGACAGGACAACAAGAATGTATAAACACAGCACTGTAAAAATAGACTGGTTTGATCACAATGACACACATGTCAATTCACTACAAAATATTCCAAATACCCCAGATATTGTGTTCATCAATGAAATTAGAAAAACTGTCACTATATTTGAAATAGGCTGCCCATTTGATTTGTATATGGACACTTGTTTTACATCCAAACTTATGAAATATCAGCTTCTGGTGGAACGTATTATGGCCTTGATGTTGTCTTGATGTTGTGCCTCCTGCATGTGAGGACAGCCTTGTTAGATTTAGACATCAAGACTCATGAGGAAACCCCTTCATCATAGAATGTATGTTATGGTATTTTTCATGCTGTGCACATCATGCTTCAAAGCCAATCCAGTAAATGCCTCTTGAACCTGATATGAAGCTAAACCAGGCAAATGGGTAAAAACTTGAAAACAAGCTCCACACCCATAAATACAATGCCGTTGATGGGACAGGAGAGAGTTTAAAGTTACGGGTAGAAGATATTCTATTTAGAAGGTTTCAGCATTTCTAAAATGTTCCAAATTCTTAAGACTTAACAAACAGCCTCATCACATTACCAAACAGTGAATCTTCAGACATACCCAAGTGCCTCTGGAACCAGCTGAACTTATTTGGTCAAACAGCATGTGTGCGGTACTAGTCTACAGTGCAGTTACAGATGAAGAATGTCTCGGGGCATCAGAAACATTAAGGTTGGAAATTCCCATGTCACTGCACTGAAGTCTGTGAAAAACAGGCTTCATTTAAACTATTAGGCCAATGGTCATTTGTGACTCAGTATCTTTGTTGTTACAACTGCGAATTGTTGACAGACCTCGCTGCTTTTTCATTTATGTTTCTACTTTAATGCTCATGTTGTTTGCCTGTTTGCCTTTCAAAGGAACTAACTGTTTGTTAAAAAAAATACCTGCTAACAATAAAGGTTTTCTCAGTTAGTATAAGGCAGTAAGATGTTTTACAATTCAGTTTTTACTTTAACACTAGGCTACATCTACTGTAGTAGTGCACTATGAGCCAACAGTTAACTGCTGCAAATACCTTCTCTGATTCAGTTGTCGTCTCAGACAGAATAGAGTCTGGGTATTTGTTTAGTAACACTCAGGTCAGGAAGAAGTCCATTAAGTGTGGTTTCCGGAGTTAGATTCATAGGGCAGGGTGTGGTGTTGAACACAACACTGATTAATGTGTCAAGAGGAACGCAGCACACACCAGGACTATTCAAGTTGACCTTTTACTTTAATTTATATATAGTTGTATATTGGCGCGAACGTGTTTTGCATTGTGGATTCCAGGAAAAAAACAGGTAAGGAGTGTGGTGCACCCCACTGAATAAATCAGTCTGATTAAAAGTCAGCAGATGTTGAGAGCATTAACACTTGCTATTTTATCAGCTTGCTTCATCTAAGCTAAATGCATGTAAAACTTCCCAGACCAGACGCCCATGGGAACCTCAGCGGATGCTGCAACTTCATTCAAACATAAATATTTGATCTACTGAATCTTGTCAGCTAGTGAACTGTGACACTGAAGAACCATTAGCAATCCTATTCAGAAACATTCTGTTAATGTAATACTAGAGTGAAGAATAGACTGATAATGGTAAATCTTTGCTCTTGTTGAACAAACATCCAGGATGTATTAATACTGAGGAAATGATAGTTAATATACTGTAGAATAGTACACACAGGTGTCTGCCATGCCGGGTTGCGTACATAGGACCTGCAAACTTTGGAAGCCAAACGGAATGGAAAAATAAATCTTGAACACAATGTATAGGACTAGGAGTAGTATCATACTGCTACAGCTATGGGCTCTGTAAGTTACTGCTACAGCTATGGGATCTGTAGCAGTTTCAGAGTTACTATACAGTATTCACACACACAACGCCACACAGACGCTACCAGCACAGACAGACCTGTAGGTATACAGACTTGTTTTGTTGTATTGTGGTGTTGCTTGCTAAAAATATTCCAATATATACAAGCTCACACCATGTATAAATTAAGCACATGGTTATAGCTGAAGGCACACTGCCATGGTCAATCGAAACAAATTCCTGTCATTCTGTCAGTTTCCATCTATGTTAAACTGTGTTTACCTGTCGTAATGTATGCATCTGAGCCATCTGTACTGTAGGTGTCAGCATATCATGCTCACAATGACACATTGCATTCATCAGTATTACGTTGAAAGAGACCAACGGGTCAACGTGTGATGGATTTTGTTCTGTGGAGGTGCGGCCTCAGCATTCATGTCTTCGAATAGGTTAGGCTATTGTATATGGAAATGATAAGAAGGTCTTATGATTAATATTTTGCACATCATGCAAAAGAGCAGCGTGTACACAAAGAAAAGCTGTGTTCTTATTATTGCCACTGAGACAAAGGTGGTGGTTTCAATGAACCAGACAGCAAGGTGAATCCGGGTGAAAGCTCTGATCCTGATGAATCACCTCCCGAGATAAAGAGCTGAAGCCTGTATACAGCTGGCGGCTATAAACAATGAACAGAGCTCAGAGGTGTTCTGACATTATATCCATATATAGAGATCTAAGGGCGTGAGGTTTGAGGTCAGATGGAGAGTTGCTGGCCAATATTGATGACATCAGGGATCTCCATATATGGGCTTAATTGCAACAGCAGGTCGCATTAACTATGACATCAGGGATCTCCATCCCTGATGATGTCACGTGATGTCACGAGAACTGGGCTTATATGGGGGCTTTCCCATGTATGGGGATAATGAGTGACTGACGGGAAATGAAGGATTTTATAGTACATGTGACCTGTGGTCGCAACTACAGTACAATACCTTATTATGAACACATTAATTACAACCAGGTGAAAAGACAACCGTGCACAATCCATCACAGACAATGAAGTGCTCTGTTCATATAATTGCATGCTTGTGTGTGTGTGTGTGTGTGTGTGTGTGTGTGTGTGTGTGTGTGTGCATGTGTGTGTGTGTGTGTGTGTGTGTGTGCGTGCGTGCGTGCGTGCGCGCGCGCGCGCACACACACACACACACACAGAGAGAGAGAACTTAACACTTGGAATTAAACCAAAACAGAAGATTGAGCCTGCCTGTTTTTCTCTTGTGTCTCTGCTATCCTCACTATAGTACTCTCAATCGTTCAGCTATTGGTGTGTGTGTGCGTGCGTGCGTGCGTGCGTGCGTGCGTGCGTGCGTGCGTGCGTGCGTGCGTGCGTGCGTGCGTGCCCAAAAAACTTAGCCTTTCTCTCTAAATGGTTTTGTCTCCCTGAGTCAAGGTCCGGGTAAAACGGCATTGAAATAGAATCTCAATCATTAGATGTGTTTATAAAGTTTCTACTTTCTCAAGGCATGAAGTGAAACAGTGTGGTGGAGACCAGTGTTGATATTGTCGACTAAAACTATGACTGACGAAAACGAGAAAAACGTAATGAAAACTAAGTTATGAAGACTAAAATTATGACTAAATAATATTGATAATTTTGCCAACAAAAAGGTGAAGGGGACTATAAGAAGAGATCCTGTAGAACTTAAAGACAAGTCATTGGTTGTACTCTGAAAATAGTAGATCCTCTTTTTTTCAGCATGCAACGGTGTAAAAAAAGTGTAGAATCAGCCATTACAACGCCGTCAAAGCCTGCCAAAATACATTTTAGATGACTAAATCAACTGTAGATTTAGTAGACTTAAAATGATTAACACTGAAACTTTTCAAATGACTAATATAATTACGACTAAAACTAAATGTAATAAACTAAACTAAATCCAAATTTGCTGTCAAAATCAACACGGATGTGGTGGAGACACCACAAGGCTCTGTTGGGACTCAAACCCACGTATAGTCCAGCTGTGGGTCTGTGCAGGTTTAGGGGTGGAGGCTAACCACCACCCCATTATCAGGCACTGCGTGATGACTAGGACTGTTTCTCCCCCTTTGGGGCCTTGGGGAACCTTTTCACTACAACATGTGGTTAAAGGATCATGTCACCAAAATACATATAGACCATGTACTCTGTACTTAATCCCTCACAGATCATAAAACTGTTGGACTACTTTGTCTTGAGAGAGTTAACGAGAACTAACAATTTGTCCCCAGAGTGATGTCATAAGAGGGGCGGTTATGATGACATATGTGTATGTAGCATTACTGTAAACGGTGTTGAAACAGGCTGTTTACACCATTGACATGCATGTGGCGTTGGGCCATTTGTTTTTACTGTAGCTTCTAAGACTAAGAAAATGTAAATCAATTTAAATCTGACTTTTACTCGGACTTGCTAACAGGTCAATTGACTACTATACTATAGGTCCCCACATCATCCAATGTGTCCATCAGTAGCCTGTGAAAGGCATGGCATTTTTAAATAGCTGAGCCTGGCGTAAATTTGGTTGCATCTTCGATAAATGTCAGGGTTGAAACCGACCGTCATTTAAATAACAAGCCCTTAAATATTCTCGGAGAGGTTTCTACCCTGCAATGTGGCCCTCTGGAGTGAGTGTGGAAATATAGTGGCCGTCTCCATCATCAAAGTTGCCCACCCCTGAATCAGACACACTACTGTAACCTCAACATGCATGCGTTTGATACGTATGAAGGATGGGTGTTATATGTCGCTGTGTCCCTGTCTCTCTTCAGTGTCCTCATTGTAAAAAATATAAATCATAATAAAGATTTGTACTCTAGTGGCCAATTTGGGAAGGATTTCCACCCCGGGGTCCTCTCAGAGTGACTACTGTTACTGACTGATTGGTCTGAAATGGCACTCATTTCCTGCCTGGGGGGAATTTAGAGCGCATGCTTAAACCATTAACATGAATGCGGCAGCAAAGTGTCGCAGATGGCAGAGAAGGTCATGGGTACATAATTCTGCATGGCAGACATCTGTAGAAAAAAAGTGGAAAATGGAAAGTAACCAGTGGTGCACAAAGTACTCTGAACTCCAGTAAATGAGTCAAAGTATATAGACGTACTCCTGGTCGAATATTACTCAACTGTAAGTTGCTCGGTCAAATTTGTACTTGAATTAAAGTACTGGAGTACCTGCTTTTAAATTTAAGTATTTTTATAACTAAATACTTATAAAAAGGAGTTTAGTTCACTTGAGAAAATTACTTATTTTCTATCAATTTCACAACCCATGAAGCCTTGAATTCGTTTTGTTTTGTGTGTGTCACATTCCTCCTGAGACAATAATTTGATGGCTGGCGGAATCTCTGGTAGGCGACTCAAAGAGTCTCCTAGACTCGTACCGGGCTGTATTTTGCGTGTCTTAAGTACCAGGTCTTATTCCCTAACTTGAGTAAACTAAAGACCTGGAGGCGTGGTCAATGCTCTTTGGCCACTCAGAATAGCCAAATGGCATTGATCACGCCTCCAGGTCTTTAGTTTACTCAAGTTAGGGAATAAGACCTGGTACTTAAGACACGCAAAATCATAGTCATACTGACTGATGACCAGTCATCACATTATTGGCTCAGGAATGTGACAAAAATCAAAAGATCTCTGTGAATTCAAGAGGTATCAGCTTCATGGGGTATGTAATTGATAGACAATAAGTCATGTTTTGGGTGAGCAACTCCTTTAAGTACCAAAATTATCAATAACAGTGAAAATAGCCGATCTACATGCGGTAAGCTCACAACGTGTTGCGATGTGACACATGCAATACTGCTTAAGTGGTTCATTCACAACGTATACTATAATGTATGAGCATAAGGCACTTAATATTGAATCCCCTGATTGTGTCTGGAGAGCTGCTCATGCAGTGGCCAACACTAGAACACTGTGGTTTGTACTGGGCTGATCCCAGTGGCCAGCAATAGAAGTCTGTGGTAGTGCTGGGCATCTCCCAGTGTGTGGAACTGAATGAGTGATGCAGGGCGTTGCTGTAAAAAAGTGTCCATGTTCGGTCAACTTTGCCAACATAAATATTATTTATATTCAACAGACTCTATATACTCTGTTGAAGTCATAGAACTTGCCTGTTTTCTCCATCTGTAAGACTAAGTACGTATGAGTTGGAACTGTGAAGATGATTAATTCAGAGACCCTACCTTTAATCCCTAGAACCCTATAGTGTCCCTAGGCATGTCATAACTCATAATAGGCAAACATTGAGTGACAAATAACCAAAAATAGAAGTTCTAGAAGGGACCCACCATAGACCCCCGGGGACCCGGGGTCAACAAAATATATGTTTGAGCCCCGAAACATCTACATCTTAAAAGACAGCATTATGTTAATGATTTTGAGGGAAATTTATTATTTTACTCGACCCGAATAAATTCTTAGAAATATGTACCATTTTAGTACATACCTACATTCCATCATCCATTCATATGTACTCAAATGTTAAATGTTTATAATGTAACAGTGAAACATTCTGCCTTGAGTCCATATATATAACGCATAATGCAATATGTTTGATATACACACTACAGGGGTGGCAGTGGATCAGGGGTAGAGAGGATGGTAGAGCGGCTGGATGGGAACCGTGAGGTTACCAGTTCCATCGCGGGAGAGTTAGTGTCAATGTGTCCTTGAGTATAGCTATAGGACTCTGAACCCCTAATTGCTCCCGATGAGCAGGTTTGTACCTTGCATGGTTTCCTCCGTCATCGGTGGGTGTGTGTGTGTGTGTGTGTGTGTGTGTGTGTGTGTGCTGTGTGAATGTATTATGTAATGCACAATCTATGAAAAGCTCTTTGGATAAAAAGCGCTGTATATAAATGCACCATTTACATGGAAAAACGTATGGCTACTTGGAGAAATAAATGCTTCCCACCCCTGATTTAAGTGGTCAAATAAAACGTGTATTGTTTGAGAGCGGCAGCAGAACGAGCTTACGTCCTTATAATGTCAAAATAACTGAAAACTATTGTATTGAGTACAACGTTGAAATTCCACTGCACCCAGACAATTTAATTAGGATGGAGGTAATGGGACAAAGAATGGACAGCCATTGTATCAAATATCACCCTGAACAAGCCCAGCAAAACAATACCATTTGAAATGGTAAAGAGAGAGAGTTCAAGAGGTCGTAGAGTAGAGTATACGCCTATTGTCAGCCACTCTTTGGTGGGTTCTCAATGCCTCGGACCCTCAACCACTGTGGGAATAACTACAATCTTACTATAGTTTAAATATAACTACTATGGATATTTACTTGACTTCAGTAGTACCTACAGTTTGTGGTCAGCTACATTTCAGAGATAGATGGCCTACTACAGTATGATAGATCTAAATATACCAGATAACCAGGGTGAACTGCATGGGAAACGTTCAACTGATATTTCCCATGCATCGTCAATCAATCTTCAACAATGCTACAAAACCAGAACCACTTTCCTTAATGTTATCTTTGTCTTCTACTACCTAATACATAGAACCCTTGTGTTGGCTACCATAATATTGGTGTACGCCTTTTGGCACATGTGTGTAGCGAAACCAAACCGAATCCAAACCCAACCAAAATACAGCTTCTCTTCTCAACAGCACATTACCAAACCAAACCCTTCTCCACCCTCTGTGTGTTCTCTGACTCCTGCTACCAACGACTGACATTTTCCATTGACACTAATTGACACTATCTATCTTTGCGCCAGCTCCTTTTCGAATAAACCTACAGTAAACCCCAAACCCACAGCGGGCCGGGCAGGCAGGCAGGCGGGTCTCAGCCTGTCTGTGGAAAAGTCTAACGGACGGAGGATAAGTGAGCTGAGTCTGGAACATTAAAGTAGCTGTTAAGCCATACATTTTGCAGCAGCTAGAAGAAGTAAACCTTCTTTCCCGGGCTTTCCATTTCCGTCCATGTTAAAGGACTGCTTACTTTGGGCCGAGAAGAGGAGGGAGGGGACGAAGAAAGGCGGGAAGGAGTTGGGATGAGGAAGGAGGGAGCATGCAGGAGGAGAAAGAGGGAGGGAAGGAGGAGGAGATGAAGAGAGCAGGAGCAGGATGGAGGGAGGGAAGCATGGATGGCTGCTGCTCCTTCTGTCTCTCTGATAAAGCCGTTCTGCTGGCCTTTAAAGCAACCAAAGGTATGGCACCCCCATATCTTCAAAGTCAGACCCTATACAAACCCTCCCGCGGCACTCAGTTCAGCCAACGCAGGGAAGCTGGAAGTATACCATCACTAAAAACGGCGGGACAACGCTCCACACATGTCCCAAACTCTTTTCCCTTCTGGCTCCAAAACTATGGAATGCACTTCCCATTGCAATCAGAACTGCAGACTTATACCAAATCTCAATCCTCCGCCATAGTCTGAAAACCCACCTCTTCAGACTCCATCTTAGACTGTAGCACTTGCCATAGCACTTGCCCTAGCCTCGACGACCATACAGGCATATTAAGGCTCAACTTATGTAACTTGGATAGCATTTTATGTAGACATAGCTTACATGCATAGTTTTATTATATAGATATTCCACTGTTAGACGGATGTTAGGTTCTTAGTTTACGTATGAGTCTTGATGACGTGTGTGGTTCTTAATTACTGTAAATCTAATGGATTAAGAGCGTCTGCTAAATGCCTAAATTGTAATTATTCTATGTGTGTCCGTCCGTGTGTGAGTGCCAGCAAATGTGTGTTTGTGTGCAACACCGATGGAGTGACTGGATCAGCAGAATGATTGACAGATTGAAGGATGACTAATGGTGGAGCAAACGTGTGAACGCGTGCACTTGTTCCTGTGTGCGTACAATTGTATAAGCCATAGACATATACTTAGACGCCACATTGGCCATTGGATTGTTTGTCAACGTCTCTGCCATATTAGTAGGGGCAACCAATTGTCATGACTACTATAGCTGCAGGAAATATGCCAGAGTCAAATATAAGTAGGCTACCTGAGACTATAACTTGTTTTTTCCATTTCATAACCATTACCGTTTCTATATCTGCATAACATATGAAACCCCACGTATTTTATTCAACAAAGTATCCTATACCATAACATAATAACTACATGTCTGACATTTGTAACAAACCAAACCGCATGGAAATCGGTTGAGAATTCAGCAAGTTGTGATTATTTTCATTTGTATAGAGACCTCCTGCTTCAATAGACATATAGTATGTTATTGTATACACAGGGCATACGGTTTGCCCCTGCCCATATGGTGGCCGCGTTGATGCAGCGGCTAATGCGGTATCTACGTGTATATATCTATGGTATACGAAAAGCACCCGTGCTGTAAGGGTTGGGTTGTGCATGTCTGGAATAAGCATTCATCTCAGACAGACTGTAGTGGGTATACAGTAACTATACACAGCAGAGGTGGAGGCAGGGGTTGAACGTCGGTCTACTCTCAGCAAATCAGGTTTGGCATGGACCTGGAAAAGGCAGCAGCATGCAACATCAAGAGAGGACAGATTGGGGGTGGGAGGTAAGAGGTAAGAGGGGGCTCAGAGCTGGAGGGTCTCCCATAGCCCGCATGCAGTCTAGGGGTCAGTCCTGCGTGCGTGCGTACGTGTGTGCGTGCGTGTGTGCGTGCATGCGCGCGCACTCAGCTGTTTCTCATTACAGAGGCTAATGTGGCGCTCTGATCTCAAACACACACTGACTTTACTGAGCTGGGTTTAAGGCCGGATGCGGAGGCCCCTTTTCACTGCACAGCTCCTGTGTCGCCATTGCCCTCCATGGAGGAGGGGAGGGGGAGTGAGGCACAGATCAGAAATCCCAACAGTTATTGATAAAACCCAAAGACCGTTGCATAAGAAATGCTCGGCTTTATTGTTTATTGTTTGACCACTTAAACCCTATAGACTTCATCCTGAGTACCCTCGTTTTTTCCCCTCTCATATCTCTTTGTGATCGCCTTTTATGACAAGCGCAGAATAGGGACATTTATACCACTTTCAAGTGGTTAAGCATGTGTGCTTGTGAAGGTACTGTACATGTGCAAAACTGGGGGGGCTCAATAATTGTAAAACAATGACAAACAATGGAATACATTTTATAAATGATAATATGAGAGAGAGAGAGAGAGAGAGAGAGAGAGAGAGAGAGAGAGAGAGAGTTATGGTACACAAACATTGAAAGATAGGTCACTGGCAATATCCAACCCAAACCTGGTCTCCATTCAGTGTCCCCTGGCGAATATACAGCACACAAAGGACCCCAGTGGGGGGAGCTTTCTTTTGGGGAGCAGCCCTTAAATCTCCTCCCCCCTCAGCGCTGCTGATGTCCCGCGACTGGAGTGATTTACAGCAGCGATCTGCTACTCAGTGCTGTGAAAGCCCAATGTCACGCTGATCATTAGCGGTGGGGTGGTAGAGGCTGATGCCGCGCACTCGTGCTCATAACTGTGGTCATAAGAGCTCCATGGGCGAGCACTGAATGAAGCTATTGATATGTTAGAAAATGTCTGGAGGAATCGTGTGTGTGTGTGTGTGTGTGTGTGTGTGTGTGTGTGTGTGTGTGTGTGTGTGTGTGTGTGTGTGTGTGTGTGTGTGTGTGTGTGAGATTTAAGAGTAAAGACTTCATTTATGTGTCGCATTGAGACAAGTACGTTGATCCGTTGGTTGGTGGCGAGTGACGCCCTAGACTCGAGCGATGGCGTATTAATTAAGCTATACACTAGCAATGAGATGAGGAGAGATGCATTTTGTCAGAGAAAAGTGTAGCTGACTTATGTTATTGCTTTATGGATGCAGCCTAGGCAGACTCTCTGGGACTCTGAAGGGGCTGCATGCAGCTGGAGATCTGAAAGATCTGGCTGTGGACGGAGCACACAGAATGACTTTGTAAGAGTCAACATCATTCTATCACATAATATGACCAATCTGGGAACACATTGGCAAAAAAATAATTGGCCCGTTTGGTCCGCCCTCCTCTTCCCGTCGGAATCTGTTCTTGAGAGGTTATACATTATGACTGTTTGGAGGTAGATCATTCAATCAGATCACCAGCACTGCCATAGACACATCCGCGCTGGCTGCCCAGTGGGCGCAGTCATATAGGAGGCTTGAAGAAGGCTCGCTCTAACGTTGAGAGAAGTGCAACAAATGGGAACAGAAAAACGCCAGTGGAAAACGCCAACATGCTAGCACTATTAGCACATGTACACTAGTATGTTGTAAGTAACAGTAACAGTGTCCCAGGAAGAGATGTGGCGTTGTTAGTTCCAGCTAATGTGTGCTGACTTCATCATCCTTCGACTGTCGCTGAGATGCTATAGATGCCAATTGCTACGTCTTTCCATCTGCTCGCTGTCAGCCATTGCTTCTGCTAGTTCTTGGAATGCAAGTCCCGTGTCCCTGGAGATTGTGTCAGGATATATTCTGACTTACTGACGGCCTGAAGTCAGTCCGTCAGTCAGTCAGTCTGTCTGTCCGTCCGTCCGTCCGTCCGTCCGTCTGCTCGCCTGCCTGCCTGTCTGTCTGTCTGTCAACCTTATAGAAAGGAATGGAGAAAGCTATGATGTGACCTCTTTACAAAGTGCTACCACACTTCAGTATTTTCCATGAAAGCAATGAGTACAGCCTCATTGTGAACAATTGAAAATGCTTTTTTAATGATCTCTATTGAGGCCTGTGATGAAGCAAATTAATCAAAGCCAGTGTTTGCATAAAACCAGAATAATGCAGTCTCCCACTTCAGTGTGCTGACCCCTAGACCTCCGACATTAAAATAATTAGCTCTAATTGTACATGCTAATGAGTAGCTGTTGTGATGGAATACTAGAACTTGTCACTCGGCCGTTTGAGTGTTTTTATTGTAAACACTAGCGAGTTCGCTACTGGTGCTTAACTACTGCTCATTTCCTGGAGCTATTATCTGACACTAGTGTGGAGCAAAGCCAGTATAATCTAGTTTCCCCTCCAGGGACAAGAAGGTACAGTAGCATAATGCAGTTGAGATGCAGCAAATTGTTTCTATTCTATAAGTCGCAAACTATAGTTGCCTGACTTTGACCAATGTTATTCCACTTAAAATGTCGATCTATTCTATATCATACAAATGAAAGCTTATTCTACTTTGTGTCTTTGCACAGGGAGGGAGCACAGGGGGGTTGGATGTGTGTGTGTGTGTGTGTGTGTGTGTGTGTGTGTGTGTGTGTGTGTGTGTGTGTGTGTGTGTGTGTGTGTGTGTGTGTGTGTGTGTGTGTGTGTGTGTGTGTGTGTGTGTGTGTGTGTGTGTGTGGGTGTGGGTGTGTGTGTGTGTGGCATACGTGCATGCGTACACATATTGGGAACTCGTCTGATGTTGTGGGGAACTTATTTCAACACATACACATCCCTACCGGGACCTTATTGGCAGCAGACAGCCTCCGTACGTTGGTGAGGTGGTGGTGGACAGAGGAAAGCTTTGTACGGTCCAGTCATAAAGTGTGGCAGGAGCCTGCAGTCACTACAATGCTGCAGTTGAGGCCCGTGTTTGTTTTACCATGTCATTGGCAGAGTGACATCATCAGTGCAAGGACCATTATATTTGAGGGGCGCTAGCCCCTCCTATACACAGGTTTGTCTTTAGTTCAAAGTTTGTTGCATTGACAACGCATTGACAAATTGACAATGAAGGGGTTATTTACGTCATAATGTGTCGTTTACGACGTCATATTGTCTCTTTATTGTTAATAGCGTTTAATGTTTGTGCTGGCACCGTTTATTTTACATCACCATTACATCACCTAATCAACATGAGTTAGACATTAATATATTAGCGCCCCTCACTTCACACAGGTGTGATCTTTTTCCTTTGGCTAGCGCCTTGAAGTTGAAGCAAAATTGCTCACTCAACTATAAATATTTCCGGGATGGAACAGATGCAGTTTGAATAGAATGTCTTCTCAATTGTGTTCCGTGCATTTAATGACTGATCTTCTTATCTCCTCTCTTGCTAAAAGTAATCTGGGTAAAGAGGTAGAAAAGCTACTGTAGGCCAACAGTACCTGCTAAGTGAGGCTCACTTAGCAGAAATGAAAGTTGAGGGAAAACAGATCCCCTCTGTGGGGTGGTGACATTATAATGTAGGTCCAATGTGGCTTCTCGTGTCCTTTAAAAGGAGAGAATGTCCCATTGTGTGATGTTGCTGTTAATTTGCGGTAGCAAGGTTTTCCCCTGTTCGTGCTTTACAGTGAGTTACAGTTCGGTCAATTTAACATGAATCTGAAGCACAGCCAACAAGCGTATTTTCACTGGCAGCCATCTGCGTACAGGCCATGTGAATGCATGCGCGTGTGTGTCTGCGTGTGTGTGTGTGTGTGTGTGGGGTGCTGTCCTGCCGAGTTTCTGAAACATAAATCTGACTTGAAAATGGGGAGTGCCTACCTTTTTTTCCCAGGCTAGGCATGTTATTGGATGCTGTGTGGTCTATACCTCTTCGCCTCTGACCTTTGACCTCCTCTTGATCTCGCCTGATTTCCTGTTCAGACACAGAGATGTTAATCCAATCTGCCCCACGCCTGCAACCTATAAACGTTATAGTTTATGTTTGTCAGACAGACTTGCCTCTTTGCACACACACCAAGGCGCTCTGATCCTCTCTTTTTAACACTTTGGCTGACAAATTTCAACTTAGCCCTTAGATTTGGAGTATTTGCTGTGCGTCTTTTGTGACTGAATTTCAGTGTCCTGCATCACTGTACATCATGTAACTGTAAGGTACCAACGTTGAAACAAGATGAAATGTTAGCAGAAGGGGAAAACATGGCCACCCTGTGACATTGAAACGTCCTTGGAAACCTCAACAACAGTATACATAAGCCCGTGCGTTCCACAAACCCCCATTGAAATTGAATAAATCTGCTGCAAAACATTTGTATTTCCTCCCCAGAAAATGGCGAGGTTTTCCTTTCCTTTGTGCCCTGAATGGAAGCCAGGCAGCTCTTTCTTTCAGTCCTCCTCTCTCTCTCATCAAGCGAAACCTCAACTCTCAGACAACAGAGGTCCTTTCTTTCCTTTTACCTCTTTTCCATGCTCTCGCTCTCCTTCCCTCACACCCTTTTCTTCATAGCTCCATTTTCACAGCTGGATTTACACCACACTCTTCTTTTTCTTTTACAGGGAAGGTCATAATTTTACGCTCCCCCCCAACCACCTCCACCTTTCGGTTGCACACAGAGCTGAAACGTTTTAATTATATTGTGTGTGTGTGTGTGTGTGTGTGTGTGTGTGTGTGTGTGTGTGTGTGTGTGTGTGTGTGTGTGTGTGTGTGTGTGTGCATTCAGTTGTGTGTATTGTATCATGCCACTTTCGCTTCCCTCAGCTTTGGCGACATTCAAAAGCACACGCAGGGTGTAGTGGATGGATGGAGGAGGCAGGCAGAGCGCGGACTGTGAAAAGAAAAACAGAAATAATGATGTCATGATGTCAAAGGAAAACAGTTCCTCTATAAAGACAGTGGCGGTGAGAGTCCCCGGGGTGGACTTTAAAACAAGCAGCGCTATGCTAATGCCAATGCATGGCGGTTTGCACCCCTTGCACATCGTTTAATAGCAGCATGTGAGGGCTTGTATAGTGGTCGTTTCCTATGCAGGGCCCCCTTGTATTCACAGAGGGACTGTTTATGAAGGCCCGTGTCTGCGTGGCAGCTTCACGTCCGCGCAGTCGCACACTACGTGTTGTGGAAGTTGTGCAGACGGCCCTCTGAAAGAACAGAGAAACAAAACGCAGGCATAGGCCTACAGGGAATGCACAAGGGATCATGCCAAATGTATTCTCCTTTTGCACGGTCGCTTGCCAAAGAAGGACTAGATTTTCAAGCTAACAACTAGCTTGCTTTTTAGCTTAAATATCTTTCTTTTTGTTTTCCACAAGTGGAACCATCGTGCGAGGGACAAGAAATTTAGCTTAGCCACATAAACCCAAGTGTCCCTATTCTATAGGCTTTCTAGGCATAAAGACAGGTCAATGACTTATAGGGTCTAAGTTGTTTTAATGCAACAACTTATAATTCAACTCATCCAACTATACTACCAGGCACCAGCAGCCTTTTCAAGTCCTGAGAAGGTTTTAGATACGGACAAAGATATGGACCCCAAAACAATGTGACTGCAGTGCATAACATACTTTCCACTATACTGTATACCACAACGCTTTGCCTGTGTCATGCTATGGTGCCCCATATCCTGAACGCTTCTTCAAGAACACAATTCAAATGGACCAAAATACAGACAAGATTCCAAGATCCATCTAACATCTAACCACTGGTCAATAATGTATACCACATTTGTGGGCAGGATCATGTCAGGCTTCTTCTTTAGGTTTTAATGGATACTGAGGTTCAACCTACCATACAGTAGGTTCCTCAAAGTACTGTTTTTCATCACATTGACTGCTCTTATGTTCTCTATGTATGTAGTCAGTAGTCACTTGACTGACAGAGTTAGGGTTACTATTTAAAAGTGA
Organism: Protomyctophum parallelum; assembly: GCF_964188405.1. Taxonomy (NCBI): domain Eukaryota; kingdom Metazoa; phylum Chordata; class Actinopteri; order Myctophiformes; family Myctophidae; genus Protomyctophum; species Protomyctophum parallelum. The sequence continues at coordinate 37,010,735 of NC_139700.1, forward strand.
TACTTCAGTACTGAAGTGATACTTCAGTACTTTGTTTTTTGCTTGGTGGTTTTGTACAGCAGTAGGCCTACATATTCTTCTTTTAACTGCCGCCAGTATATGCTGTGATTAGCGGCTGGATGACACACCCTGAGTGTAGCTGTGATTAGAAGGAAAGGGGAATCTACTGAATACAAATGAAGTCCCAGTGAGCTGAGAGAGGCCTTACAGTTTGGTCACACATTCATTAATCTCAGTTTATCTAAGCTCATCTCGCTCAAGAATCGCCTAAGGGTGGCGCCATTTCCATGGTGCCAACACAGAATAAATCCATATACTCACGAAACAATACTGATTGGGTCGTGCAGCTGTCTATCACGGCTGTAGCTGCAGGCTCCGCCCAGAGCCTATAAAGCAGCGCACAGCCGGAAAGACGTCATTCCTGCTTTTTTCTGCGCTAACACAGATGTATTTCTAAGACTACCACTTCCATAACTCCGTTGAGACTATTATTCCCCCTGGACGAGTGCTTCACTTGTACCCTGGAATTCGCGGTGGAAACCCGGTGGTCTTACACTCACGAGACGAAACGCAGTAAGTTTCAGAAACAAAGAAAAAAAAGGGGCTTTTTTCTGTCAGTGCTGTGAAGCCTCTCGGACATAGCCCCGTTAGCTTTGGCTAACACTAGCTTAGCTTTAGCCTAGCTGTTGACAAACGCTAGCTTAGCTTTGGCTCAGCCTAACCAGTGTCGGGAGACCTCGCGTTAGCCGCGAAGCCCTGCCTGGACCTTGGAACAAGAGCCAGCCGACGATAGACAAGACACAGCCGCTCGTCGGAAAGAAGCTCAGCCCGGCGACCCGCGGGAGTCAACCTGCACTGCTCTGCTAACGGTGAGTTGATAAACCTCCGCTTTGCAACCCCAGTTAGCTCTGTTTTCTCCCCTGTTTTCTCTACACTATCGTCGGAAACTTTGAGGGACCCTACTAGCTAAAACGCAGTTTTCACAGACTCCCTCGGCCCGCGCTGACCCACGTTCTTTCCCGCTACGCTGTGTCGCAAGACCCCGTCGGCTCGGGAAGCTCTTTCCCGCCACGTTGTGTCGTAAGACCCCGTCGGCTCGGAAGCCCGTTCCACGACTATCACAGGCTCCCACACGGCCGCAAGGCCTAGCGCTAGATTGGCGACGCACGTTGCTCCGCGTCGAAAGACCCTAGCTACTAGCTAGCTACTATCTAGCTGCCCTCTGGCTACTTCTAGCCTCCTCTAGCTGCTATCAGCTACTCCTGTTGCTTCTAGCTACTGTTGACTACCCCTGGCTCTTGGTGTGTGTTTCTGTAGCTGTTTATAGTGACTTTCTAACGTCATCTGGCTACACCTAGCGACTTTGTAGCTGTATTCTAGCGACTTCTAGCTACTCCTAGCGGAATCTAGCGGATTCTAGCTACTTTTTCTCCAGACTTCTGGAGAACACTGCGCTTGGCCTACAAAACTCTCTCCATGTGTCGGAAGACCCTGGTTAGTTTTCTAGCCTTTACTACACCTCAGTGGACAGTTGGAAAACTAAACTAGGCAACATGGCTACTGGCGGTGACGCTACACAACACAACCAGACCCAGGAGGACCCTCAGTGGGTATGTTTCAGTCGCAACTGCAACAGAACCCTGGCAACAGACAACCCGCATAAGCAGCAAGCTGCAACGCTGTTTCGCTTGCTACCGGTGTTTCTAGCTAATCCTCGGCCGCTAGGCGTTGATTTTAGCGCCACCAACAACAAGCAACCACCGTAGCCGGGTTACGACGCTAGCTTGCTATCCAGCCGCAGCTTCGCTAGCCTTCCTAGGTTAGCTAGCTCCCGCTAATGCAGCTATAGCCTTTTAGCTCCGCTAGACACTAGCTAGTTTCCAGCCGTCAGGCGTTAACTACAGCTTCTCTAGCTTCTCTTTGGCACGGTTGTTTTTGCTATCGAAGGCCACAGGCCTGCGCTACGCAACCCGCACTACCCAACGAACCGCCGCATCGCTCTGTGTCGTCAGACCTAAACAGCACCAGCCCGACGGCCGCGCTACGCGAGCCCCAGGCTTTGCGGCCTTCCCGTAGTCCGGCGCCTTTTCTTTCACGCAACTAAACAGCTTCTCTGGCCACCACAGTTTCACAACGTGGTCGTCTCTGTTTAGACAGCTGATTTTCAGTGGAGCACCACGAGTCCTACTCTTCTACTCCACCACCACTTTTCCTTTTTTATAATTTTTATATTATAACTTAAAGGAGAAGTGCTTCTACAATGTCTTGAACTGCTGGTTCCTTCTTTAAGCTACAACTGTGCTTGACCTACAAGACTCTTCCCTGTGTCGGAAGACCCTGGTTAGTTTTCTAGCCTTATTACACCTCAGTGGACAGTTGGAAAACTACACTAGGCAACATGGCTACTGGCGGTGACGCTACACAGCACAACCAGACCCAGGAGGACCTTCAGCAGCGGTGACGACAGCCCTCCCGGGTTCCCGAGGAGGAACGCCACCGGGAATTTCTCATGCAACTGCAGCAACCTGCTGTCCCCTGAGGACAGTCACTCTCGCTGCATGGTTTGCCTGGGTCTAGAGCATGCTCGCCAGGCTCTCGAGACCTCTGGTCTCTACCCCTGCTGCTTCTGCTTCGCAGACGGGGAGAAAAGCTGACGCATCTCACGCGTCAAGAGTCACCAAGACAGGTCCCTGGTCGACACCTCCGAGCCAGGCTGTCCCGACCAGCCCCAAACTTCGAGGCCTAGGCCCACCACCTCGTCCTCTCTCTCCAGACCCCTCAACCTTGACGCGTCTCAGAGACACCATGACGAGTCCTTCCTGGGCTCCTCCCCTGCCAGGAAGGCGGCTCGGACGGCCAGCAACAAGCTCCACACGCTCTTCACCACACTGGTAAACAGGCCTGTGGAGCCAGACCCAAGACATCAGCCAGGCCTCGCCGGCTGGCTCTGGGTGCTGCTCTCCCTCCAGCGGGATCTCGTCGGCCCACCAACGAGGCTCCCCCGAGCCGGGTGGTTGCGACAACGAGATGTAGGATGCAGGCCTAGGCCTCCACCGACAACTACCGCTGCTACTACTTCACGCAGCGGCCGAAGGCACGAGTCTCACTCGACGTGGTTCCCCAGCGACCCTCGACTACCGACTGCTTCCCTCAACATTACAGGTATGTACATTGTGAAGCTAGGGTTGTTTAGCTATTTAGCTAACTTTTTCGAGGTCGGGAGTAGCAACCTCGTTGGATGGCCGATGCCACCCTAGCATGCTTAGCATTCTAGATAGGCTGCTTTTCAAGGTGGACGACGGACAGCGAGCTCCTCCAAGAGCTCCCTCCGCACGCCAACCCCGACACACCAGCGGTGGTAGGGGTGGCCGCTCTGGCTCCAAGCCCCACCAGGAGAGAGCAGGAGGCCAGCTGGCACCGTCCCGGTGCCTCGGCCGGCACCCCCAACCGTGACAGACGCCCGGCTGGGCGTGGCCACGGCCGCCCGCCCCATGGCCCCAGACGAGGCCAGGGCAGAGGCCGTGGGGAGCCACAGAGCAAATGACACCGTCCCTGTCCCAGGGGAGACGAGACCAGACGTCTCCCCTCCCCCCCTGAGCCTGGATTTGAGTATTCTTCTCACACTCAGACCGCCCAGGAAGAGGCGGGGGCTCACGATGCGGAGCATCACCACGGGTGCGGCCGATCATCGACATGTTGTTGTTTCCAATGCTGTACCTGTTTTATTTCCTGTAATAAAGGCCTTCACGCCATTAAAACAAACAACGACAACAACATCGGGGGGACATGAACCCACTGCCAGGGGTAGCCCCCGGGCTCCCCGACACAGTGAGGCGGGACCTTGGCCTTGTGGCGGGCCTAAACGCCACTGGCAGGACGGGTCATGCCGAAATTTTCTCTGGTCCACCAGGGGGCGCCAGCCCTGCGCGACGACGCGCTCCCCTGGCGATGGAGAACCCCCTTGCGCGTCGCCTGACACAGTGGGAACTGTGCGGAGCGTCTCCTTGGGTTCTCCGCACCATAGCGAGAGATTACAGGCTCCAGTTCGCTATGAGACCCCCTGCATTCGGAGAAGTCCTCTACTCCGATGCACGCAGTGAGGCGGGTCAGGTTCTCCAGCAGGAGATCAACTCTCTGCTGGAGAAGAAGGCTGTCAGAGAGGTACCCCTGAGCCAGAGTCGCAGCGGGTTTTACTCACGCTACTTCCTGGTCAAGAAGAAGGGGGGGGGGCTACGTCCAATCATGGACCTACGAGCTCTCAATCTGTACCTCAAGTCCTTCCGCTTCAAGATGCTGACAGCCAAGTCTCTTGTGCGCTCTATACGCCTGAACGACTGGTTCACATCTATAGACCTGAAAGACGCCTACTTTCACATCCCTATCTACCCACCTCACAGGAAGTTCCTGAGGTTCGGTTTCAAGGGGAAGGTGTACGAGTACACGATTCTCCCCTCTGGGATGTCCCTGAGCCCCAGGGTGTTCGTCAAATGCACCGAGATGGCTCTGGCCCCTCTGCGGCGACGAGGTCTACGTGTAGCAAGCTACATCGACGACTGGCTTCTGAGTGCGTGCTCGCCACAGGAGGCACTGTGGAACACCACTCGGGTGGTGTCCCATATGTCCTCCCTAGGGTTCACCATAAATCACGAGAAGAGTGTTATGGTGCCCGCCCAGTCGATCAACTTCATAGGCATCGCACTGGATTCAGTCTCCTTCACGGCTCGGTTGAGCCCGGAGAGGATCGACGCCTTCCTGAAGTGCGTGGCCCTGTTCCAGAGAGGACACAGACTGCCACTCAGGATCTGCCTACGTATGGCGGGACTGATGGCATCGGCCATCTCCCTGGTGCGGGTGGGCAGACTCCACGTGAGACCCTTTCAGCGCTGGTTGAGGTCTCTACGGGTGCCCACCAGATTCCTCTCGCGGCGAGTGACAATCCCCGGGGAATGCACGCTCGCCCCGAGATGGTGGTCGGACAGACGGATCCTGACGGAGGGAGTCCCCCTTGGTCTACCGTTGACCAGGAAGGTCGTCACTGCGGACGCGAGTCTGAGTGGGTGGGGGGCCACCCACGAAGGCAGGTCAGCCAGAGGGATATGGGATGGAACCTTGAGGTCCGCCCACATCAATTATCTGGAACTCCTAGCGGTCTTCCTCGCGCTGCAAGCGTTCGAGCCGCTCATACGGGACTGTCATGTCCTCGTCCGTACCGACAACACGACAACGATGTGCTACATCAACAGGCAGGGTGGACTGAGGTCCTTACGCCTGCACACGTTGGCATACAGGCTTTTGACTTGGTGCGACAGATGTCTTCTGTCACTGACAGCCTGCCACGTCCCGGGACTTTGGACGTTGTCCAGAGGTCTCCTCCGCTACAGCAAATGGTCCCTACACCCGGGTGTAGTGGAACAGATCTGGGACAGGTTCGGGACACCGGTCGCAGACCTGTTCGCTTCAGGCGGGAACGAGAAGTGTCCACTCTTCTTCTCCCTGACAGGCTCACCAACGTTGGGACTGGACGCGATGGCACATCGGTGGCCTCAGGGCCTACTCTATGCTTTTCCTCCACTGGAGTTGATTCCCTTCACCTTAGCCAGGGTGAGGGTTTCAGGGCTCGAGCGTGCTCCTAGTGGTGCCAGCCCGAGGATCCTGGAGGCAGGACATCTGTCCCCTCCTCTACGACCGGCCCTGGCAGCTCCCTCTATGGAGGGATCTGCTTACCCAGGCGGGTCACGAGATATTCCACCCGCGCCCGCAGGACCTAGATCTCTGGGTATGGCCGGTGAAGGGTCGACCCTAGTAGCCACAGGCTTGCCCCCTAGAGTCATTGAGACGATTTTGGGAGCCAGGGCCCCTTCAACTAGACAGCGGTACAACACGGCCTGGAACGTGTTTGTGCGCTGGTGTGCTGCGAGGCCGGAACGGGCGGTTCCTTTTCAAGCCTCGGTGGTTCTTATCCTAACCTTCCTGCAGGAATTGTTGGATAGAAACTTGGGGAACTCCTCGGTCAAACTCAACCTGGCGGTCGTTCGGCCTACCATGTGGGTATGGACAACAGACCAATAAGTGAGAACTTATTGATTCGTCAGTTCATGAGGGGTGTCAAGCGTGCTCGGCCGGTATCTAGATCCTTAGTTCCGTCCTGGGACCTGACTTTGGTGCTACACGCTCTGTCAAGAGCCCTCTTCGAACCACTGGACACAGTGGGTTTGAAATTTCTCTCACTAGAGACCGCCCTGCTGGTCGCCTTGGCTACAGCGAAGCGATCTAGTGACATGCATGCGCTCTCAGTGAGCTCAAGCTGCATGAGGTTCAGTGGGAACGATAACAGGGTTTCGCTCAGGCCGAACCTGTCGTTCCTGCCGAAGAACTTTCCTTCCGGATGTGCTCCGGTAGATTTGGCGGCTTTCCACCCGCCCCCGTTCGCATCGGCGGAGGACGAGAGACTGGACAGTCTCTGTCCTGTCAGGGCACTGGAACTGTATGTGAACAGGACTGCTGCCTTTAGGAAGGGCAGTCAGTTGTTTGTTGCATGGGACCCTCAGAGAAGAGGGACTCCCATAACCAAGGTGAGACTTTCACAATGGGTTGTGGAAGCCATACGGTTGACTTATGCCGAAAGAGGAGCACAACCCCCGGAGGGTTTGCGGGCTCACTCTACGAGGGGCATGGCTGCATCCTGGGCCCTTGCAAAGGGAGCCTCACTTCAGGATGTGTGTACGGCGGCGAGTTGGTCGTCCCCTTCGACTTTCGCCACGTACTATAACTTGGACGTGGCATCTTTTGGAATTGCTCACGCCGTTCTGGGAGCTGCCGCTAGGTGATGGGACAGTTGGGAACAACGGTCACACACGCGCACTTCAGGAGATAGAGCCTAGGGCATATAAGATGGGGAACCATCAGCCCGCGTCTGAGTGCTTAGACAGTTTTCACTGGCTAGCTCCTTAGATAGGTTCTTGTCTACTGGGCCTGTGGTCCAGATAGCCTCCTTGCCTTTCCTTCTCCCCACGGGCAGGGAACTGCTGGGGGAGGGGTCCCGGGTCGGGCCTCCTTTTCAACTGGTGGTAGTGATACGGGGGGTTTATGTACACCCTTAGGCGATTCTTGAGCGAGATGAGCTTAGATAAACTCTGGGTTACTTTAGTAACCTCAGTTTATCAAGCGAATCGAGCGAGAGAATCGCCCTTACTACCCTTCTTGCTTAGAAAGAGCACAGAAAAAAGAACTGGTTGATAGGAATGACGTCTTTCCGGCTGTGCGCTGCTTTATAGGCTCTGGGCGGAGCCTGCAGCTACAGCCGTGATAGACAGCTGCACGACCCAATCAGTATTGTTTCGTGAGTATATGGATTTATTCTGTGTTGGCACCATGGAAATGGCGCCACCCTTAGGCGATTCTCTCGCTCGATTCGCTTGATAAACTGAGGTTACTAAAGTAACCCAGAGTTAACACTAGTACTGCAGTCTACAGGACAGGTAAAACGGCTTGGCCAATCAAACATTGACTGGTGAAGCAGTTAGAGCCTCGAGAATGGTTATCACTTCTTCAGCAGTAGGCTATTACAAAGTGAATTTGATTGAACCTTGGAAAGTGGAAACATACAGAGTCACAGAAACGCTTTGGTTTTTTTTATGTCAAACGACATTTGACATCAAGATTATAATAAGATCAAGTTCAATAAGCTGCCTACAGCTGAAAAACATGCTCACAACAAGGCGGATATTCAAGAAACAAATTAAATTCATGAACCACTTAAGCCCTATTTCAAAAAATTTAAAACATTTACTCAATTTTGTCAGAAATGTCCGATCTTCAAGCTCACAACATGATCGTCTATTTTCTATTAAATGCTGACAATTGTTAAAAGCCTTAGAAAATACTGGCCTAATAGGACATGTCCAAAATAGGGATTCCAGAATTAAAGTGTTTAGATGAAAGATTCACAGTTGAGACAGCGAACAAATACGTTAGTCAGTCAGAGTCAGACTACATGTTTTCATAAATTCAATTCAAATTTAAATTTAATTCAGGTTTATTATAGTGCATTGCAGTCTGGCAAGAAAGTGATGTCTCTTGTCCAGGATCTGTAATTCCCTTAGCTAGCCCCTGTTGTAGCCCTTGAATGAAATTGGTTGTGCAGACATTTGTCCATCATCCAAGAATTTTAATGGTCAAGATAGCTTAACTAGTTACAAATATGACATTCATTTGTTCCATAGTGACACCAGGAGATGAAGGCTGTGTGTGTGTGTGTGACCAGCTCAGTGGGCTTGTGGTTAGAGTGTCCGCCCTGAAACTGGGAGGTCGGGGTTCGATCCCCGGCCGGGTCATACCAAAGACTGTAAAAATGGGACCCAGTGCCTCCCTGCTTGACACTCAGCTTCAAAGGGATTGGGGGTCAAATCTACTAATCAAATGATTCCCGAGCGCGGCGCACGCTGCAGCTCACCGCTCCTTGGCTGTGGCTCACCGCTCCAAGAGATGGGTCAAATGCGGAGAACAAATTTCACTGCGGTAACGTGTGTGACAAATCGTTTGACTTTGTGTGTGTGTGTGTGTGTGTGTGTGTTGTGTGTGTTTTTTGGGAGACATAAGCTGTCTACAGATACATCAAAAGTACAGTAAATATATTGCAGATTATTACCTGGGATTTCGCTGTTGAATGCTCTGGTTATCCAACTAAGGGCCAGTCCTCATCTGCAGCCAGGGCTGAGGCAGCCATGGGCTAAACATGGTGTCAAAAACAATGTTTGTCAAAGATTGTGTTTGATTAATGACCAGGTGGTAATCTATACTTTCAGTTTAATGCATTATGTTTGTCAAAAGACGGCTGCGTACCAATAAGAGTGACGCGTGCCAGCAGCACATGCCGTGTTCTCAGCCAACTCCCTCCCCAAATTGAGGTGGGAATACCTTTTGGTCCACACTTAATTTCCTCGTTGACAGCAATTAGGGTTCAAGCCTGAAGAGCTGATAAATGCTACAGACATGGCATTATCACCAGGAAGTTGTGTGCAAATTATTCGCACAGCTATTATGATCCCAAAGTACCTGATGGGGGGTGCTATAATTTATGGTCAAAATGTTAAACAGCTTAAAGTTAAAACTTCTACGCTATGAAACTTGTTAGTAGGCTACAGATATCCAGCTATTCACACTCTGGACTGGATATTTGCCTTACTGGACGATGCAAAAAAGAGACACAGCTTGTTGACATATTAATTTAGTTTCACAGCAATGACATTATGACAATATTATACATATTATGACCAAAACGGAATAATCAAATATTTTAGTTGTCTTTAGTAGGCTGCAGGTGTCAGACACTGTCAAAGATGTGGAGGGAAGCGGAAGCATGAGTGTGCATCACAGAGCACATGTTCGGGTCTGATAAGTCCCGGAAAAGATGTGCTGTGATTGGCCAGTAGTCACTTGAGTGGCAGCGTGGCATGGTAAGAGACACTTTTCTATATGATCACTGAAACTTATCATAATATTAATTAATTAATTAATAAATGTAAAACGCCTTTAATCATCAGATTTTTATAGAACATGTTTTAGTGAATTCCAAGTAGGCTACCGGTTTCGACCGCACAACGATGGCTCCGTGCCAAGTTCCAACTGTCTCTAAACTACTTAGAATTCACTACAATGTGTTCTATAAACATTATTGATGACTTAATGGCTGTTGGTTTTGGATATTACGTTAAGTTTAATTGATCATATTTATAGAGTGTCTCTACCAGGCGAGTAAACACTGTGCCGCGGTAACACAATGTTTTGTAACATGGAGGGAGAGGGAGATTGATGTCCGATTTCAGTGGTGGTTAATGCTTGTGAAACTTGACGCTGCAATAAAGTATAAAGAGATAAGGATACTCTGACTATAAACCACTTGAACCCCAGGTCCCCAGCATAAACTAAAAACCTAAAAACTCTCAACGCGCTGTGAGCTCATGGTAGCTCTGGCCTGGACTGAAGTGTTTTACGCACATTCTCCATTTACAGTCCCAGTTCCGATTACAAATATAAAGTGCTCACCCCAGGGCCATGGATGTTACAAGTCTGCTAGGGCAGGAATAAGTACCGGTATCTTCCGTATTGTTCAATAAAAAGCAATGTTTAATCAGTTTCTGGCCATGCTCTTTCAACTATGCGCCCCTATCGGTTGGTGCATTATAACTCTGATAAAATGGCTACCTATCGGATTAAAACGCTTTTTATTGAACAATGCGGAAGACACGGGTACTTTTACATCCATGGCTCTGGGGCGAGCACTTTATATTTGAAATCTGAACATGTATGTAGACGTTAACGTTCTAAATGGGAAAAGTGCATAAAACAGGTTGAAATTCCGCCATGACAGACGAGCGCCATGTGAACCATGGCTAAATCGTCTCGTATACGTAATAATTCGTCAACTTTCCGAGGGCGAGTGTTCCAGATGTCCTTCTGATGGATTTCTCTTGGCTGTCAATATTTCTATCATCTCGAGGGGGCGGGACTGCAACGCTCTATAGTGTCTACATTTAACTACTGTATTGCAATATTTGTCACAGCAGGCTAACTATAACATGTACTGTAACTGCATCAATATTCCATGTCCCACGCTCCAGGAACCTTCACGGCTGCAGACCCCAATTTCTATTACATACAGAATTGCCATTGACCCTTGTTTCTGCTCAGTCATAACCCTGGAGAAGGAGATATAATTGCTTGTCACAGTAATTACTGTGTTGCCATACGGTAAATGTCATTATTATGCCTCTAAACAGCTCTCCAATTCTATCTCTGGATAGCAGCACCCTATCCCTCACATAATTACATCCAGAAGTCATTATGCCACTGCTGTGTAGAAGGCACTGTCCAGCAAGGGGAAACAAATGACCAACATAACCACACTATTTATAGTCAAGCAGACCGAGGCTCAACCAGGATCTTCATAGTTTGTTTGGCTACTAGGCCAACTGTTACCATGGCAACAGAACACACACACACACAGACACAAGACACACATGCACGCTCTCACGCACGCACGCACACACAAACACATATACACACAATTCATGCTCATGCTGATGTTTGGGTTGCTACTTCTATGTTCTTTATATCCTAATGTATCTGAAAAAGACAGAGATGGATGCACGTATGCATCAGATAGAGTCACAGGACAGAAAATTCACCTCAGCCTCTCCAGATCTCTTGGCCTCTCCTTCTGCGGTTGCTCTCTCAATCTCCATCTCTCCTGATCTCCTCTCTCCCTATAGCTTTTCCGGACATGTGTTGCTTGATAGAGACCAAAAGACAGCTTGGAGGGGTGGGGGGCTGGGGGGCTGGGGGCCACTGACAAGGGAGGAATTCATTCGGTCCTTTTGGGGGGAGATGGAGACTTAAGTTTCCTGCAAGCGTTATAAATACAAGCTCAGCCAGTCATCAAATTATGGCCATCTGCACTGGACGACGACCAGCGTTCTTCCTCGAAAGACGCACAATAAACCAGTGTGACAGAGGGAGCATGAAGAAGGGGGAGAGGGAGAGAGAGAGAGAGAGAGAGAGAGAGAGAGAGAGAGAGAGAGAGAGGGGAAGGGAGGAGATGAGAGGAGAGAAGGACAGTGGAAGGGGGGGAACAGGCACTAAAGACAACAGAGACTGTAAGTCAGATCAATTGAGCACACTGGGATAAACAGACACACACAGAGAAACATGTACGCACGGCTGCACGCACACACGAAATCCTACTGGATCAATACATACAGTAAGCTAGCGACTACAGTGAAACGCACACACACACACACACACACACACACACACACACACACACACACACACACGCACGCACAGCTGGACATAGCCGGTGGGCAGCAATGTTAGGCCCAGTGGGAATAGAGACAACAATAACTGACAGGTACTGATGCTCGCCTCTTGCTGCAGACTCCCCTACCTCCCCTCCCTGTCACCAGACTGCCATCACACCAGTATCAAATTAATTTGGTTCTCTGATCCGGTGCACCGAGAAGCTTACTTTATGTATGTGCAAGGCAGTGTCTTGCTCATAGGCATACCCCATGTATGCGTGGATTTAATATGCGAGACGAATAATTTATTGCCTCATAGGACATGCCCTTAGCAATAGCTGTGTGTTGGTGTATCCTCTGTAAACATGGGTCACGACAAGCTATGGAAAGCAAGGGATTATAGTGCAGGATTTGCAGAAGGCAATCCCCCAAGCTCTTAAAAAATGGATAAATGCTGCATGTTATTTATTTACCTCTGCAGTGGGAGTCTGGAGCTGCTAGGGTTGCCAACTGTCCCTTAAAATAAGGAATCGTATTTGGAAACTAAAAGTCATGTCCCTTATCAGTTCAATGAGGGACACACAAACAGCTCATGTACAGTATATTGTACAGGTTGTTAATATACAAAAATAATACTTATATAGTGATATTTTTTCTGCACCTTCCATATTTTTCTTAGAAATAAGGAAGCCTTATTTAAATGTCAGGTCAGCTGCTCGCTCTCTCTTATCTTAGCTTTAAGCTTAGCTTAACCACGTGATCCCTATAGGTGTCCCCCTATATTCTGCATGGGGCAAAAACATTCAGTCAAAATGAGAGATGTCCCGATCGGCCCTTATTTGTCATATCGGGTCATATCGGTATCGGCAAATATGCCAGTCTAACCACCAATCCGACAAGCGGTAAGCGGTTGACACTATGGCAGGTAAATAAAAATTGCACATTTTAGTGAGGAGTCTGCTATAAACACAACACGAGATATACGTATAGCTATATAGATTAGCTAAAAGATATTTTTTATTATTCTTCTATGTTATTCTCTGGTATCTGTATTCGGTACCGGTAACACAGAAATTGTGGTATCGGGATCGGATTGGAAACGAAGAAAGTCTATCGGCACATCCCTAATCAAAATATTTGGGTTGGAGGGGAAAAGGAGGGGGCCAGAAAGACACCCCCGGGCCGGGGGACTCATCAGTCACCAAAGTATTTAGGCGGGTTTCAGTGGTTAAAGCTATCTTGAACATTGGAAGAGCTCATTTAAAGGAAATTATAGCTGTTGGGGTATTGTTGGGTGTAAGATTTGAATGTTATCATGTGAATGAATCTATGTCGGCTGATATTTTTTTTATATTTAGTTATTTTTAGACAATAATTTGATAACCGGGTCGACGGCCAGTAGGAGACTAAAGTATCAAATTATTGGCTTAGGAATGCCACAAAAGAATCTCCATGAATTCAAGGCTTCATTGGGTATGTAGTTTTTTTTGGGTGAACTAGTCCTTTAAGGTGAAAGACTATAGTGTTGTATACTGCACTGTCCTGAAGGTCCTGTTGACCCTAAACCCAGTATGTCATAACAGATCACACTGATGCCGTCGGGACAAGGTTATGGTTTTGTCCTTCAAAGATGCTCTGTGAACACTTGTTGTACCTCTGACTGTGTGTGTGAATCGTAAAGTTATGTACAAGCAGCAGCCTGTACCTCTCTGCACCAATGTATGTCACCAAGACAGATTAGCTCTTCGAAAAGCTCTTCTGTTGCCTTTGTGCTCCTTCTGTGAGGTCCTGCCGTTCCTCTATTATACTGTGTGTGTCTGTGTGTCTGTGTGTGCGCACGTGCGTGCGTGCGTGTCTGTTCCAGTGTCACTAAGACCAATGCATATAGTCCGTTCACCCAACTCACAAAGTAAAATAATTCTGTTTCTTTCGTCATCTCGGTGTGATTCTCAGCTTGTGTAACTGAACGTGAGATCCCACCGACGCAGATTAAACCTCAGCGTCCGTGTCCATGACCCACGGAGAAAGATGAAACGCAAATGGACGGTGAAATTGGGGAGACATTTTGCACTAAGCAAGATCATCCTTTTTCCTTTTTCTCTCCCCCCCCTTTTCAGCTCATGCATTCACAGCTTAGCGCGCAGCTTAGCCTGCCCACTAATGAATCCAAGCTCCAGGTAGACAGAGAGAGCAAGACCCTGTATCTCATTACAAATAACTGCCTCCTCCGTCCTTGCTGCAGGCATGTGCTGGGAAGGCAGAGAAGCTCAATTCGAGGCAGAAAATCCCCCAGGCAGAATCGTATTGGTGTTGCTGCTTCCCATCAGCAGTTTTACACCCCCACTCCCCCCCACCCCCCAAACTCGGTGAACAATCCAACAAAAGCCGGGCAGCTTAAGTGCCATGAAGTTCATTGCGAAGTTCCTTTGTTAATGAAATTGCCATTAAGAATAGATCCTTCTATTGTCTCTCACTTTATGTTTGTACTCGTTGAGTTTCAGGCTTGGAGGTTCCTGTGCAATTAGTGCTATAGCGTGGTATTTGGGAGACCTCCTTATTGAACCTAATCCTATACCCAGCACACTCTGGACTGTACAGTAAGTGTACAGTAACTTGAGTTCTCATTCTGCCCAGATGTCTTTGGCGGAGCGTTCAGATGTTGACACACAGGGAAATCCTTAGTGTTCATTTGATCCATTTGGAATTCTGGGAATGTATACAAATGGAACCCTTGCCATCCATTTGGTTCCATTTGTACACTCCCAGAGTCACGTTACACGTTGAGGATTTCACAGTGTAATGTGCAACGGCACCATCATTTAATTCAATAATACAAGACAACGGCTGCGTTGTCCCTCTGATCTCCCCACACCGGTTGATACGAGACACTCCAGTGGGGCTTTCTTTATGCATTTCAGGAGAATTTCTATTCATGCTATGTTTCTCACAGTGGCTAAGTTAGAAGTTATGATGTTCATAGCTATTGAATTATGCACCACGTGTCATCAGACATGTGAGAACAGCAAAGTTAATCGTCCATATCGTTCAGACAATAAAAGGTTGTCACCCACAGCATGGCTGTTTGACCCGGAGGAGAGAAGAGTGGAGATGGAGCCGACGTGTGTGTGTGTGTGTGTGTGTGTATGTGTGTGTGTGTGTGTGTGTGTGTGTGTGTGTGTGTGTGTGTGTGTGTGTGTGTGTGTGTGTGTGCGTGTGCATGTGACGGTGTACGTACGTATGTACTCTGTACAGCTGAGTGCCGTACATCACTGACTTTGCTCATGACAGAAACAGCCTTGGAAGCGAAGGCGAGCAGGCATGCAGGAAAATGCGTCTTAGTATAATCACAAAAGCATGGGCGGAATGATAAAGGCTTTGCCGCTCACTCGTCCTTTGCTGACATCTAAACGGCCGTGTTTTCACTTCACTTTTTTGCTGCCCGGCGCGTGAGTTGTTTGTTGCAGATGTGGGCGACTGGGCGTGATGCGGAGGTAGGGAGGGTTCATTTGCGGGACACAGCGGTACAGGACTACAGGGCACCACGCCGTCTCTGCTGGGCGGAGATCATGAAGCGTGGCAGTCTGAGGCTTCAGGAGGGACAAAACACAGATGCTGCCTGGATGCCCTTTTGAAACATAGACACACACAACACACACTGACACTTTCTTACACTCTGTTTTAACACTGAGGAGGATGCCCTTTTAAAGTCACAAACACACACACACACACACACACACACACACACACACACACACACACACGCACACACGCACGCACGCACGCACACACACACACACACACACACACACACACACACACACACACACACACACACACACACACACTGCACACACACACCACTTCTGGCTGCTATATAGTATGTTGGTGCTGCGGGGAACATTTCGGCCTCGCGCAACCTTACTGGAATGTTCTAAATGGGACAGAGCGACGCCTCTCTTTCCGCCGGCACTAAAACCTGTGTAGTGCCGTGCCGTCCACCATCATGTGGCTCAAGTGTCTTCCTCCTTCTCCCATCTTCACTTAAATCCCCATGGCTTTAACTCTCGCCCTTGCGAGGGCAAGTGGGGTGGCGGCCTGGCTGGGCGGAAAGCCCCCATCCTCCTACATCTGTCTCTCTTGGCCAGTATCGTGGCCAAGGTCCTGGAGGTCTTCCAGTTTAATTTTGAAGCGTGAGCTCTGGTGTGTGTGTGTGTGTGTGTGTGTGTGTGTGTGTGTGTGTGTGTGTGCGCGTGCGTGCGCGCGTGCGTGCGCGCGTGCGTGCGTGCGCGCGTGCGTGCGTGCGTGCGTGCGTGCGCGCGTGCGTGCATGCGCGTGCGTTTGCATGGCAAATCAACTTCCTCCTCAAAGGATTTACATGTTTTTAAGAAGGAGGGGGCAGCTCCGGAGAGCAGGCAGGCAGTCAGGCAGGCAGACAGGTGGCTGAATTTGCATATGGTCAAAACGGATCCCGGCTCAGCTGAGCCTGGGAAATCCTCCCAGGCCTATACGAGATGCCTCTGGAGGGCTAATGACTGATGTCTCTGTGAGAGAATCCCTTTTGAGGCGAGGAGAGCTCCTCTTCAGGAACAGGCAGCTGGAGGAGGACTGATAAATGCAGCAGGCAAAGCTCGAGCTAAGTTTCCCTCTTTAACATGAGAGTGCAGGGAACGGCCATGTCTAATGGGTTTCTTCAGTCTTATATACATGAGAATCCCATCGAGTTGGCTGTGGTTTCAGCATGAATTAGGCTGAAGACAAAGCAGATGTCTTTTATTTCCCCTTTTTTGGCTGTTTCAGCACAGTTAGAACTAGCTGACTGCTGAGTGTCTGTGGTTGTGAGAGATGGATTCGACAAATACAAACAAATATTTAGTTCAGCATACTTCTACAACACAAACACAAAGTTATTGTGTGGTGCTGGCAGACAGTATGCAAATATGCAAATCAACAACATTACAATTTGCTTTGCTGACAAATGCAAGGTTTGAATTGGAAGGCAATGTACTAGGTCTTTGTACATTGTCTGTGTTTGTGTGAGTGAGTGCGTGCATACATACGTGCATGAATGCGTGTGAGGGTGGATGTGTCCATCTCATCTTTCTCTGTGAATCTTTAATACCGGTACATTATTAACTCTTTAAATTCACGTTATGTCAATTACTATATCGCCACTAAGTTGCACAATAATGCGCTTGTGGCTAAAGTTAGGGGAAAATCTGATCTGATCATGACGGATCAGACTGGTTTGGTTTCAACATCCAGTCATTTTGTTGTTTTGCTGCTATTCTTCAACCTCTTCTTGCTCTTCTCTTTAACAGTGTCCTACTTCGGAGACAGCTACTGCAGAATACAGTCCGTCCAAGATGTCTCCACCTTCCAGCTGTCCGTGCAGTTTAAGACCAGCCGACGGAGCGGACTGCTCCTATTGGCTGCCGGCATGGAAGACTACCTGTTTCTGGAACTCCAAAATGGGAAGTTACAGGTCAGTAGAAAACTACACAGCCTGTGGAACGTTCCGAATTACACTGTCACTGCGCAAAAAGCTTGGAATACGGATGTGTATATTACAGGAAACTCCCTTTCCAACAAACTCCCGTAAACTCCCGAATTGTACCATCACACCTGTATATTACCGTATATTACATGCCCACTAAACTTGAGGTTTACGGGCAAGTTCCCGTAATTTCCCAACACAACAACCGCTCTCCATGGTTTTGACAAAACGCGCAATGTTCTGAGGTCTTTTCTGATTGTCCGGTGATCCCGATTGGAACATTGTCGCTTTCTAGAGCAAGGATGGCCTCATTTTAGCTCGCTAGCCTGCCACTGACGCTAATTATTTAACATCTAAAACCGGACGCGCATCACACTAAATCCAAGTAGATCCGGGTCAGCAGTCAAGCGTTGGCACTTGCGTCCACCAGGTGGCAGTGATACGGTTTTAAAAGGTGTTGATCCAAAGTGCTTTCCAGTCTGTTCAGAGAGAGTTCAAAAGATGATAAATCACAAAATAGCTAAAAAAAATGGAAGCAAACACATTAACAGAAACCAATTTCAAAAGCAAACAGGCAGCTTAAAACTGAGAAAGTAGTCCATGGAGGCACTGATAAGTCAATTCAATCATGCCATGTTATGTCTATCAATAATAGATAGTTAGATGTGCACTTCAGCAATAAACAGACATAATCACTTTCCTGTGAAGCACTTTCCCTGTAACTCTTACAAGATTAAGCCTCAGGCAGTAATATGGTCTAGTCTCTGAGCAACATAAAAAAACACTTTTTTTCAACAAATTTTCCCATGCTCATAAAACAGTTGTACATGAACATAATGTTCATGTACAGTAGTGGGCGTAAGATACTAATGTATAGCTTCAATACAACTAAATCATTCACTGCAGACCATATAACATTAACATTTGCAACAGTTTTAAACTGTCATATCATGGAAGTGTGTTACTAGCAGAGGCTATTAGCGTAAAGAAAATACCTCCTCAACCTACTCGGGTGGGAAAGTCTGATACTGTGGCATAATTAGCCTGTATTATTTTACATGGAAAAGCAGCTCCACGTGCATGCCGCTGCATGCCGCATGGGGTATTCGGGCCGGTACAGTATAGCAAATGAGTTTCCCCATTTGGTGCACGCATCCGCCTGGGTGACAGCACGAGTGCTGGCGCTTTGGCATGGGGGATCAGATCAGCATATGGAATGAATTCTGTACTGGCCATATATGGAGCGTGTCTTGAGTGTTCCAGAAAATGATATATACAACAGTGTATATTTATCACATGCCACATGCTTTAAAATATTCAAAGTGGTAGAAAATGGCGGTGGCAGACTAGCATGATGAAAAAGCTGACTTATACTGTAAACTCCATTGATTTATTCTTCACTGTTGTTCTTCATGCATCAGATATGAAATATAACTGTGGGGACTGAGGGGAGTTTTAGTATCTCTCCTTTAAAAAAAAGGTGTGTGTGTGTGTGTGTGTGTGTGTGTGTGTGTGTGTGTGTGTGTGTGTGTGTGTGTGTGTGTGTGTGTGTGTGTGTGTGTGTGTGTGTGTGTGTGTGTGTGTGTGTGTGTGTGTGCGTGCGTGCGTGCGTGCGTGCGTGCGTGCGTGCGTGCGTGCGTGCGTGCGTGCGTGCGTGCGTGCGTGCGTGCGTGCGTGCGTGCGTGCGTGCGTGCGTGCGTGCGTGCGTGCGTGCGTGCGTGCGTGCGTGCGTGCGTGCGTGCGTGCGTGCGCGCGTGTGCGTGCGTGCGTGCGTGTGTGTGTGTGTGTGTGTGGGGGGGGGGGGGGTATCCCACATTTCTAATGGAATGGAGCTCAGACAGCAGCTATTGTAAATCTCTTTTCATTTATCCAGACCAAACACAGGAAAACACCTCTTGATGCAGTGGTGGAAAAAGTACTCGTATGTTTTACTTAAGTGAAAGTATCAATACCCCAATGTAGAAATACACTAGTACAAAAGTATTGGTATCAAAATATACTTAAAGTACAAAAGTAAAAGTACCCATTATTCAGTATTATGCAAGTTTTCAAATGTATACAAATCTTTTGAAAATCAGCAGATCTACAAGCTCACAATGCGTCACATCACAATGCATTTTGAGCTTGTAGATCGGCTATTTTCAAATGGCCTAAATTAAGTGGCTAATGTATGTTTTGTAATACAAATCAGAATTTACAAAATAACAAGAAAAAGTATTTGGATCTGAGATATATGGAGTAGAATTAAAAGTATTGGAAATTGGAAATGATCCAGTAAAGTAAAAGTATCTCAAAATGTTACTTAAGTAACAGTACTTGAGTCAATGTATATATACTTTTCACCACTGCCTACAGTACCAGACATCCTAAATAAGCAGTACAACAGATGTTGGGCTATAGGGAGGGGTGTGTGTCTTCAATGTGATTGATTGTATTATTCATCACGTAAAACATTTGAGCACTCTTACAGTATCTGCATGTGACAGATCCCATTTAGGTGTCCTTCTGAAGATGTGCTAAATTGCTTTGCTGTGGTGTCTTCGCTGTCTTCTGCCTGAATGGAACGAGGACTGTGACGTTTTAATTCAATAAGTAATTGCTTCACAACGTCTGAGAGCAGTGAGGGGGAGAATTTGCATCACACTGTATGTGCTGTTGTAAAAAAAAAAGGGAAATGCGTCAGCGTCTACATTGATAATTAAGCAAGGTCTCATATGAGGAGAAAGTATGGACTTCATGACCTTCATGCCCTCTTGTTCCTTTGTTTCTACTTTGATCTAAGTGCAGGGAAGCATAATGTATGATCTTATGAAAAATGATGCTTTATTAAATTATTAGTCATAGAGTACATTCCTTTTTTAAGAGACACTTTCATCTGACATTTCAAAGTATACATTCATCTTAAACAAATGCTGTTCCCACAGTCTTGAAGAGCGTGGATGATATATGAACACAGAACAGGGTGGTGGTAGCCTTGATGTTGCAGAGGCCGCTTTTTGAGCAGACATGCCAGTTCAATTCACATGAACAACTAGGAAAATATTGGTGTGGAAAAGAAATTAATGAAAATAATCTCCCTTCTCAATAACTGAGGTACCCATGAGCATGGCACTGCAGGAGGAGCAAGCTCCAATTCCCAGGAGTATTTCTGTAAAAGACTAAGAGAGATTAAAAACATATAAATCTCTCTAGTTTTTCATGATATAAAGTAACATTTTCAGAGCTGTTCAAACTAATTTAACTTTTTCAATTCGGTAACTTTCAACGGCATAAGGGTACATTTTCTGGTTCAGAGCACTTAACATTTTCACTCCAGGTGAAATAAAGCTTGCTGGAGTAAAAGGGATCAATGTGATGTAAATCAATAAATTCAGCCACTTTGTTAATGGAAAGGCTACAGAAAATGTTTTTGATTCACCAGCGCGATAACACACGATACGTAAATCCTACCTTTATAGACTTATAACATTAAGCTATGGAAATACATAACTCACTTGTTACTGTAGCATAATATATAATAGAAAGCCTTGCAGAGTTTGAATTAATTAAGATGTATTCTTCTTGTCTTCCTGCAGGTGCGGATAAACATGGGAGATGGTGACATGACCCTGAGTTCCTCCCAGGGAGTCCAGCTGAACAACCTGATGGAGCACAAAGTGTCCATCACACTGCAGGATTCCAAAATCACCATGACGATCGATGACCTCTTCTCCACAGACACCCCTGTCTCTGGAGGGGAGGAGGAGCTTAACATAGATCTGGGAGTCTGGTTGGGTGGTACGGGGGAGCTCGACACCCCCTACCTCAGCACCGCCATCCCGCCGTTCCGAGGCTGCATGACCGACGTCAAGTTTGAGTCCCACAGTTTTGACATCCTGAAATCAGCGCTGACGGACTGCCACGACACAAAGGAATCTTGCAGCGGTGAATTTGAGGCTGGCGATGGGGAGGCGACCAGTTTCATCAGCCCAGATTCGTTTGTGTCCTTTCCTACATGGAGCGGCACCAGTGGAGCTGGGAGGGTCCTCGAGTTTCTGATGAAGACCACCATTGAAGACGCGCTGCTTGTTTTCCACCCCGGCAGAGACACAGATTTTGTCGCTGTTGGTGTAACAAGCGGCTTCCTCAAAGGTGTTATAGATCTTGGCACCGGCATGGAGGTGCTGGACAACACCCAGGTACAGCTGGACGATGACCAGTGGCACAGAGTCAGGATCCAGATTGACCAGAGTTCGTTTCAGATTAACGTGGACAGCCAGGCTGCCTCCCTCCCTCTCGACAGTGCAGATAGACTGGATCTGGTCGGGAATCTTTACCTGGGAGGGATCCAGGCAAAAATGAAGGAAGTGTTCCGTGACACCTACCTGGACCGCATGGAAGAAGAGATAACGTCAGAGTCATTTATCGGTTGCTTTGGAGAAATAAAGGTCAACCAGAAGGACAGAAGTCTGCAGGACGCGTTGGTCACCAAGGACGTTCACGTCAAATGCGAGGGAGAAGACTATGACTACTCAACTTATTATGATGTAGAGGCAACTACCACGCCTGCTCCTGTCCGAATCAGATATGTTGACGTAGACCCCAATGAGCGACACTGCTACCCGACAGACGACGTGCCAGAGTTGTTCCGGAATGTAACAAAACTGCTTGAGATCACCCCCTTGCTGGTACCTGAGGGAGGTGAGGTTTTTCTAGATATCAACCACCTGAGCCCCACCTTTGACCTAAATGCTGCAGAAATCCGCCAGTCACAGATCATCTTTACTCTCCAGAGTGATCCCTGGTACGGTCTGCTTGACATGAACATCAACAGTAAGCGTACACAGAAGTTTACCCTCCTCGATGTGGTCAATAAGAAAATCAAATATCTACACGATGGAAATGAGAGATACGGAGACCAGATCCAGTTGGAGGTCACAGTCCACAGTAACAACTATCTTCCCGAATGTCTGAAAACTCCCCGTCAGTACATTCTCCCAGTTGAAATCATCCCAGTCAATGACATGCCCCAACTTAGCGGAGGAGACATCTCCATCACGGAAAACGGGAGGACCCGCCTGAGCCCCAACTTGATCAAAATAGTGGATTCTGACACACGCTGCGATGAATTGGTGGTGACCGTAACTTCCGAGCCTTCAGCGGAAGTTGGGTACCTTGAAAATGTTAAGCAGCCAGGGAGAAGCATCACAGAGTTCACCTGCAGGCAGTTAAAAGATGGAAACATCTACTTTGTACACAGAGGTGGTAGCGGGGCTGGGATGACAATGGAAGTATCAGACGGACAATCTGTAAGCCAGTCCACCACATTTAAGTTGGCTGTCACACAGCCACACATGACAATTGTGACCAACACTGGCCTTCTCTTGTCTCAGGGTAGCAACTCCTCCATGAGCATTCAACACTTGGCTGTCATTTCTCATCCCCGTAACGGGGATGTCGTGTACAACATCACACAACCCCTGAGATTTGGAGAACTGCAGCTTCTCACTGGCAACAACATGGTCAAGCAAGTGACAGCTTTTCATCAGTCCGATTTAGAGCAGGAGCGCCTCAGGTATGTCAGCACGGACTCTAGTGACCAGGAGGACACCGTGACTGAGCGCATACAGTTTGATGTTCACCTGGGTCAGTTCTCTCTCTGGAACAACGTCTTCTTAGTCAAGATCATGCCCGCGCCGGTAAAAGTTTCAAACCTGGTTCCCTTAGACATGAAGGGAGAGGAACAGAAGGCAATCAAACTGACAGAGCTTGAGGCCGAAGTGAAAGGGAAAAACCCAGACCCCCAAACTGTTAAGTATGTAGTTCTGAAGCCACCAACACTGGGTGTACTGCAGGTGTCAGGCAGAGAGCTGGGCGAGGATGGCAGCTTCACGCAGGAGGACCTCAGGGCTGGTCATCTTACATACAGAGTCCTTATGCGCAGAGCTGTAGACAGTGAGGACCAGTTTCAGTTCAGAGTATTTACAGGGGACGAGTACTCTCCCATCTACACCTTCCCAATCAACATCCTTGCAGATATCAATGCTCCTGTTTTGACAAATGAGGTGCTGGTAATTTTGCAAGGAGGGGAGGGAACCATTAGCAAAGATCATCTCTGGACCCTATCCCCAATGTCTACTGATTTTGTGTACCGGGTCATACAAGATCCAAAGTATGGCCGTCTCATGAGGGAATCCCCGGAGGGGCAGACAAGATTTGAGGGCGCAATCGGGCTATTCAGCAATGAAGACATTGAGTTGGACAGACTTATCTACAAACACGATGGCACTCAGACAAGCAGCGACGAGTTCCACTTCATGGTATCGGATCAGGCAGGAGGAGGGAGTTCAGGAGCCCTGAGTGGCATTTTCAAAATCTCTATGCAATCCAAGAACGAGCATGCACCTGTGAGAGTCATGGACAGAGTCTTCAACGTGGTGCGACACGGTCAGCGCCTGCTGACCACTGATGTCATCCAGTATAAGGATGACGACCCAGGCTTCAACGACACCCAGATCGTCTACGCCCGCGAGGGGATTCTCTCGGGTAACATCGTGTCCGCCTCCGACCCCTCGCTGCCCCTGTACCGGTTCACCCAGGCCGACCTGAAGGACAACAATGTACTGTTTGTGCATCACGGTGCCGACCGCGAACGCTTCCAGCTCCAGGTGTCCGACGGCTACCACAAGGCCACGGCGCTCCTTGAGATCCAAGCCGGGGACCCCTACTTGCACGTGGTAAACAACACAATGGTGGTGATGGACCACGGTGCCACCAAGACCCTGAACACCTCCCTGCTCAGTGCCGAGTCCAACGCAGACATCCGGAGCGACGGAGAGATCGTGTTTGAGGTGACGACGCCTCCGAGCGACGGCAGGATCATTGTGAGCGGCATCGAGAGGTCGCAGTTCTCCCTGGAAGACCTGCAAAAGGGAGTCGTGTCGTATGAACATAACTACGAGAGTCTGCGGTCCAAGGATTCCTTCGGTTTCACTGTCCGTGCACAGGGCTATTCTGAGGAAGGAACATTCAAGATCAAGATATTCAAGCAGGGCTACTTCTCAGAACCAGAGGTGGTGAATAATAGAGTTATCATCTCATATGACGGGGAGCACACAGTGATCAACCAGTTCAATATCAAGGTAATTTTTACAGGCACTATACATTGAAGTAATTAGGCCGTTAGATCATTATATTTAAATTGTTAATCTAGTTTGGTATAATTTACGTAAAGATTTCTCAATCAACAGTCTACCATACTATTTGTTTTCATTATTTAATTTGTATTTTGTCAATAGAAATCAAAGCTTTTTTCAGCTGTTCTCATCATAATCATCTTCAGACATTATTTGTTTTTGTTTAAGAAGGCAGTCCTGAGTTTATTTTCACTTCATGAAGTATTTTCACATGACTCAATCAAACAGGCAGACTTTATTTGGTAATCCTTTCCCTTAATGTTTGTTACACCACATGAAAGCAGGACTGAGTATTACTGTACTGTCCCTGTTGCTTATAATCTAGTTTATATACTAAATTACACTCCATTAAGTGTGGAAAAAAGGCTCTGAGTATACCCTGAGGGATGCATCTGAACCCCGCTGTAATTTATAAGACGAGCCTGTCTTCACTTAATCTCCAAAGCCAATTAATGGAGTTTAAATTCTCACTCTATAATAAGCATGAGTCAGCTTGAAAAGTAATGAGAAACATTTTTGTCGAGAAATTTGTATTACTTTATTATTATTATTAATATTTAACTTTTCTTTAATCATTCAAACTTTTTAGAGGCTTTTTCAGTATTGACTTGAGAAAGTAGCTAGACAGCCGAGTACAGACGCACCGCATGCATTATTGAAAGGAGTGTTGCACAAAGGCCTGACAGAATGGTCTTTATAAAGTGTCAGAATATTGACGTTGCTGTTGGCAGCTCGTCCAGTCAATGTATTTCTTTACTTTACGATGGAAAGTTTCATATGCCTCTGAAGGAATGTTGGATGGAAACATGACTGCTAAACATTACATCCAGAGAACAGTCACCAGGGAAGCCGTCCAAACTTTCACAAAGCCTGCTGGATGCTCTCAATCTGCATGTGAATAAAAGGAGGGAGGCAAGGGAGTTCAATATGTTCCACCTCCAGTGGTGTAAAGAAACTAAGTACATTTGGTACAATTTGGAGTATTTTCAATATTCAATACTTTTACTTATACTCCACTACATCTCAGAGGCAAATATTGTACTTTTTACTATAGGCCTGTTTTATTTACTAGTTTCTTTGGAGATTTTGATTATTATTACAAAACCACTTCAGCCCTATTCTGACCATTTGAAAATAGCCAATCTACAAGCTCACAATGTGTCACGATGCGATGCATTTTGAGCTTGTAGATCTGCTATTTTCAAATGAGAAATGGGACATTCTGCATAATGAATGACTACTTTCTACTTTTGGTACTTTTTGATACCAATACTTTTGTGCTTTTACTCAAGTCAATTTTAAATTCTAGGCTTTTACTTGTAACAGAGTACCTCTACATTGCACTATAGATACTTTTACTTAAGTAAAACATTTTGACGGACAGACGGACGGACATAAAGTAGAACAGACAGACAGACAGACAGACACATGAACAGATACAGTACCTGCTGCCTTTCATTGATGGTGTCTATATTAGAAGCGTGACTATATTAACATGAATATGAACCTCCTCTGGCTGTACTGTATGTGTTTCAGGTGGAGCAGGCAGACATCCTGCCGTCTGAGATGGTGTTCACCATCAAGGAGCCTCCCCGCCTGGGCCACGTTGTCATGTTGACCAACGACAGCGAGAGCACGGCCGCTCCCTCGCTCAACTACATCCACTCCTTCACCCAGGACGACATAGACCAGGGACGCATCCTGTATGTGTCCACGTCCATCCTGGTATGTGTCCTCATACAGTATATAACAAAAATGCCTCTGGTTACATCCCATGGATGTTGCAACATTGTTGCAGCAACATACTGTATAATATCGTTGCTGTTTGGTGGAAACCTTGTATCTGCGTTGTTTCATCTTTTTATGTTTTTTCATGAATTGTAAATGACAGTGTTGTGTAAAAGTACAGAAAACAGCCGATCTACAAGCTCATAACTTTGTTGGTTACAACTTGTTGTGATCTTGTAGATCTGCTGTCTGTGGGTTTTATGAAGAAAAAAATGTAGCTTGTGAGACTGAATATAGGTTAATAACTATGAATCAGAGGGTTTTCTTTCCATTTCCTGAAAAGTAATAGTTTGGGACATACATGTTTCCGCCCGACAGCGAATGAAGGAACATCATGTGCGTCTTAAGAGGTCATCATCTCACTAAGTAACTCAGTGCTGTGGAACCCTAGGGTGCCTTGACTCAAGTCCAGGGGTGCCTCAGAATACTTTGGTAATATTGGGAATATATATCACTTTACTTGGTGCATTCTCTTCATTCCTAACAATTATTTTCAAGATCAAGTTTTACTCATGACATACTGACATACGGTGCTATAAAGTAAAGTAAGTGTAATTCAGGGGTGCCGTGGCCATGGAAGGGTTATTTACAGGGGGTGACATGAGCCAAAAATTTAGAAATTTGAGAACTTTGCCAGACTGTTGCCTCTACGCAATTTTCAAATGCTTCCGTCATACAGTCTGGAGAATGGAAGCTCTGATCATGAGCAAGGAAGTGAAGCCTCCTCCGTATACTTCCGCCTTTACAGTCGCACAAATGTATCCTTATATAAATCAAAATCTAAGCCAATATAACTTGCTGCTTAGCAAATATAATATTAAAATTTAAAAATGTAAGATATTTCAAAATATATTGGCCTACATCTGGGCCTTGATATGAAAAAGGTTGAAAAACCACTGAACTAAACCAAACCCGTCCTCCTCCAACCTGCAGGGAAACGATGCCTTCCGCGTGGACGTGAGCAACGGCTTCACGTCGGTGGACGACCTGGTGGCGTCGGTCAGCGTGGTGCCTCGTCTGATCCCGTTCCACGGCGTCAACTTCACCGTGAGGGAGGGCGGGGGAATGTCCGTCACCGCCGACGTCCTCAACATCTCGCACCCCTTCTACAGCGCGGCCAACGTGGAATTCATCGTGGAGGAGCCGCCGCAGCACGGCGACCTCCGCTACCTGGACGGAGACGGGGACGAGCTGACCTTCTTCACCTGGGAGGAGGTAAGGAAGGCAGCAGGCATGGAAGTGGCAGACCAAGTGTTTGCTGTACGTCAGTGTTGATTTTGACTGATTTTAAGTAGTCTTTTGAACAAAATTCCATTTAGTTTTAGTCTAGTTTTTGTTGACTAAGATTTTTGTCGACTAAATCAGTTGTCGATTCAAATGTATTTTTAGCGTGGCTCAATGCAGTGGCCTTTCCAGGAATTACATTTTGGGCAGGCAAGAATTACATTTTGGGCAGGCAAAATGTGTTAATTGTCGTCTCCCCGCGCACAATCGTAGCACTAAAGGTTTTCAAAGAGATATACCTGCCAGACGAGTAGCCTAGGATACAAAGGCTGAAAGGCATGCGTTGGGTGATTGATTTTACCGATTTTACCGCAACGGCCAATCAGCTGTCCACTAATAGTTCTCAGGTCTTGTTTTTGTCCTCTCTCTTTTCTCATTGTATGGATTTCGGCCAGGCCAGAAATGGATTAGAACAGGCGGATGGATGCCTGCCCTCGCCATATTGTAGATACACCACTGCCGTGATGGCGTAGTAATGCCTGATTTTACACTTGGTTAAATGCTGAAAATAGCCGGTCTACAAGCTCACAATGTACGCGTTGCAGCACAACTTGCGAGCTTGTAGATCTGCTATTTTCAGAGCACCACAACCCAATCATGACTTGTCTTAGTGCTACTGTATCTCTTCTCCACTGGTCCCTCCCTATAACATTTCAGTCTCGTTTTAATTTGTTGACGAACTTGACAATATTATTATTTAGTTTTAGTTAGTTTTTATTTAGTTTCCGTCAGCAAAAAAGTAGTCGACGAAATTCAACACTGGTATTTATTGTACGTACATCACCAATACCACATCTTTTTAAGGGGCGCATTGGTGAGATGCGTCATTGGCCAGTGGGGCCTGCATGTCAACACCATGCACCCCCATATTACGTGAGGAAGCTTGCCATAACTTCACTGCAAGAAGTTTAGTTTAGTCTATTGTAATATAAAATAGAAAGGATACATTTCAAAAGAAAATTATTGAGCAAGACAAAGAAGCATAGCCTTATTTAGAATCCTTTCAATAATAGAAAATATCATTAGGAGATACAAGCTGAGTATATGCTTGAGTTGTATAGGGTACCGGAGACTTTGTTCTGTTTTATAACCATTAATATTAATATCTATGTATAAAGTGTTTTGGTATGAAAACCCACATTTGTAATTCAACAATGTATCCTACTACATGTCTGGCATTTGTAACAAACCAATGATTTTAATTGTGGAGAGACATCCTGCTTCAATAGGCATACAGCATATTAGGAGGGACAGCTCTCCCCACAAAATATGGTGGCCGGCTGGCCGCAATGACACATCGCTCCAATGAACCGATAGATATCTTGATTATCTTGTGAGGGAAAATCAGTCGCCCATGGGGGGCACAGCAGCTAAAGGTTAGAAAGTACAGAAAAAGAGTACGAAAAAGAAAAAGTACTGTGGTGTACAGTAAAACAAGGCAGAAGAAAGAAAGAAAACAAGAATTGATCAATTATCAATGAATTACCAGCTGCCTATTATATCAGCAGAATTGTGCTATAAAATGTAAATATCTGTGTCTATGTGTAATTATGTGTGTGTGGAAACAAATTATAGCTCTGCACAAAGCCAAAGGTCCTGCTAAAAGCATAGTAAACCTGAGTCCAACACCAAATTAATGTAATCGGTCTCTCAGCCGTGGTGCACGCTGTGATGATGTGTGCTCACTCATCCACGTAGCCCTGTCCAGTTGAAACTATAAATCTCTTTAGTAATCTTTAGTAGGCTAGATGTAAGAGTTGTTGGCCATGTGTCTGTTACTATATTCCTTCATTGAGGTAACATATAGGTCTTTATATTTTCCATCTCCTCACTAGAATCGCCAACATCTTCTATCTGTCTCACTGTATCTCGTAAAAGAAATATAAAAACACTAACAATAATAATTATCAGTGCAATGCCAATTAAAAAAGTGTCCATATGGTCACTTGGAAAGTGAAAGTGCTCACAGCGGAAAACGGCACAAAGAAAGAACCCCACTCTAAGAATGTCATTAGAGTCTTTGGCAGTGGCCAATGAGGTATAAACCTTTATATATCTGTGGTTTCTTTCCTTCACCTGGAAGTTGGTTGGCAGGAAGTGATGGAGGAAGTAGGAGTCCTTTTAGAATACTGTCCATGATAAAATAAATGAAACGCTCTTCCCAAATCAGAAACCTTGAGAACAAACAGCTGAGGTGTTGATGTCACACACTACACACAACATGAAAAATATAAATTCACCATGGCAAGAAAAGTCAACCAGTTGTTCTTTTCTTTTCTTTTCTTTTCTTTTCTTTTCTTTTCTTTTCTTTTCTTTTCTTTTCTTTTCTTTTCTTTTCTTTTCTTTTCTTTTTCATGAAAAGGTTAATTAATTCCCTCAAGTAAACAAGTCAAAGTAGTTATACATCTCAGTAACTAATTTACATAC
>NC_139700.1:37045700-37058200 GCF_964188405.1 Protomyctophum parallelum
CAATTACCTGTTCATTTTCCCCATAGTCATTTCAAAAAGTATTTATTTAAAGACCTTTTAAAAGCCTCGTACAAAGCCAACTCGAGTTGTGACAAATCATGACAACAAACAAGAAATAATTAGAAAGAAGAAAAAAACTGTTTTTGTTTCAAAACATTGTGTTTATTCATTGTCAAGCTGTCACAACTCGAGTTGGCTAAGTCTGCGGTGTAAATAAATACTTTTTGAAAAGCCTATGGGGAAAATGAACGGGGAATTCACTTCTGTGTCTCTCGTCGGCATGAAAGTGGGCGGGACTGCGACGCTCAATAGTGGCGCTCTTTGTGTGACAGTCTGACAGATGTGTCAGAGAGCGCTGTGGAACCCGTGTTTAGAGTCGATGTCCAGTGGTCGCTGTGGTGGAACAAGTACTCACATGTTGATGTTTTAATACTGCAACGTAATCGTATAGGGGTATCAGGTCTGTTACAAGTGAAAGTCCATCATTCAAAATTGACTTGATTAGAAGTACAAAAGTATTGGTATCAAAATGTATCAAAATGTATCAAGTACCAAAAGTAGAAAGTACTGGTTATGCAGAATGTCCCATTGCACAGGTTTTCGAAAATAGAAGATATGCAAGCTCACAATGCGGCGCATCACGAGTCACGACGCATTGTGAGCTTGTAGATCGTCTATTTTCAAATGGCCGAAATGTATAGGGCTGAAGTTGTTAGTTGTTACTGTAATTTGAAATAATAATAAAAATAAAAATAAAAGTAACTAGAACTGCACTCGAGTGCATACTTGCTTGTTGCACACTAGTAGGCCATAAATGGCCAACTAGTGCGCAAGCAGAGCGTGCAAGTCCTTTCGACCGCTGTAAACTGTCAAATCTCAGTATCTCTGTGAAGGAACGTTTGAAATGTATAATTTTTAGATGTAACTACCTACCTACTTTATGCATATAAACACCTAGTATTATTAAGTATGATTCAAGTTTCTATCTATATAAGTTTGGGTGAAGAGCTAGTCATACATATACACACCACGTACTCTGGTCCCAGCAGATCAGGCACAACTTGCTATTTAATTTTTACTGATTATGTATATAGTATACGTATGACTAGCTCTAAATGATGACGTAAGAGATATGGTCATTTGTGGTCGTTTGGTCCCAGCAAAGCAGGCATATACTATATAGGCATATAGTATAGTATATAGGCATATACTATATACGTATACATATATACTATATAGAGTGTGTAGTTGTAAGTTGATTAGCGGTATACTGTGGTTACTTTGCGCCAAAAACCGTGACAGCTGTCCCGCCATTTGATGTTTATGCAAGAAAACAGCAAATCTGTGCCTGGTTTGCTGGGACCAAATGACCACAAATGACCATATTTCTTACGTCATCATTAAGAGCTAGTCATACATATACACACACCACGTACTCTGGTCCCAGCAGATCAGGCACAATTTGCTATTTTATTTTTACTGATTATGTATATAGTATACGTATGACTAGCTCTAAATGATGACGTAAGAAATATGGTCATTTGGTCCCGGCAAAACAGGCACAGATTTGATGTTTTTCTGCATAAACATCGAATGGCGGGACAGCTGTCACGGCGGAAGAGACCGGGCGAAAACATTACTTGCGCGCTCTGCTTGCGCAAGTAACTAAAGTTTTCAAAGAATTGTAGTGGAGTAAAAAGTACAATGTTTGCCTCTGAGATGTAGTGGAGTAGAAGTAAAATTAAAATTTACACCCGTTTGAGGGGCACTATATTAAAGTCTAACTCATGTTGATTAGGTGATGTAATGGTGATGTAAAACGGTGTAAAAAAAACATTAAATTCTCTTTATTGTGTGACGTAAATTTTCCCTTCATTGTCAATGGTTTTTTAAACAAACATTGAACTAAAAACAAACTCCCCTCAAAAATCACACCTGTGTGAAGTGAGGGGTGCTAATATATTAAAGTCTTAAAAAGGGTTCTTTGAAAAACAAAGAAAGGGTCCCGCACACTGTCAGAAACTTGCCAAAATGTTGCTCTTTACTGGGTCGACGTTTCGGTCGATTAGACCTTCATCAGGACAGTCTGTCCTGAAGAAGGTCTAATCGACCAAAACGTCGAACACATGTTGCTATGATTAGGTGATGCATGCATGGTGATGTAAAACAAACACAGACAAAACCAACATTAAACTCTCTTTATTGTTAATGGCATTTAATGTTTGTTTAACTAAAAACAAACATTAAACCTGTATATAGGAGGGGCTAGCTCCCCTCAAAAATCCAGAACATTGGAAATACTCCATTAAAGAAATGTACTTAGTTACTTTCCACTACAAAATGTACTTAGTTACTTTCCACCACTGGTGTTGAGAAAAAGGAGTCACTGTGTTTGTTTGGCTGACGTGTTCACTCCCTCAGGAATGAAAGTAATGGACTTAACTACACCTCTCTACACATGGGGTTTAGGAGAATCCAGCGCCAAGATCAAGAACAAGAGCTGTGTTTGAAAACATCTTTTATAGACCTTAGCCAGTGTGTCATCAGGTCTCCATTAGGTCCTCAGAGTGGGAAGAGCTGATGAACGCCCTCAGGGGGAAACGTCTCGCTTTTCTCATCAAAAGACCTCGTATTCTTTGCCTCTCGTGTTGTTTTCAAGTGCAAGATGTAGTGTCTCAGGATGAGAATATTGTCCCCCAGGATGTTTTCATGTAAATGTAGCTTTGTTTAATTGGATATTTCTCGAATTAATCAGTATAATAGCTTTTGAGACTAAATCATCTCCATAGCCCTGATTGGTTGCAGCTTTCCTGGTTTAAGTAAGGCATGTGCGCTGAGTGGAGGCCGTCCAGGGGGAGGGCTGGTTGAAGTGCTTTAATACCTGATGAGAAGGATTAAGGTAATTGCAAAGGAAAGGGTAAAATGTACAATACTCTTTAACATGCCTCGTTAAATAGCAGCAGCATGGGTCTACTCTACACAGTCGCTGTGTCACTCTTTGACACATGGCCTAAGGTTAAGAATGCAGTGCTCACGGTATCCTGGTGACTCAGACCACATAATCACCATCCGAATTCGACCCAGGATCTGTGTAGCATATGATATGACATTTCTCTCTCCCTCTCTCCATTGTGCTACCCAATGTATCTTACAAAACCAGAATCTCTCAAACAATCAGAGAACGTTATATTAAACCCATTGAGACCTGAGGCCGATTCTACGAATGCCTTCTAAATCAGTCACACTTTTAAGATCTTTCAAAGATGTTTCGAAAACAGCAGATATACAGTACAAACTCTCAGCGCAGCATGAAGTGACATGCTGTGAGCTTGTATATCTGCAATCTTTTAATAGCCAATGCAAAAAATCTGAAATGGCACAGATGTTTTCTTGGTTTTGATAGGTTAAAGGAAGAACTCTGTGTATCCCACAGCCAATTAAATGTATCTTATTGACATGCACCTTCCTTTGGCTATCCATATTAGTTCTTCATAGAATCAGCTTTATTGTCACAACAGGTTTGCAGACGTAAAGAAGTGGGTGAAATTAGTTTGTTTGATTGATTTATTGTTTGATTTGATTGAATACTTTATTAACAGTTTGCAAAGACAAGCACAGTTCAATACAATACAATACAATACAATACAATACAATACAATACAATACAATACAATACAATACAATACAATACAATATGTCTGTTAAAACAATTTTAAACTCTTGTTTCCATTGGGGTCCTTTGTACTCACGTCATCAAAACATTTAATAACAGACAAATATACAATATTAGTTCTGAGTTCCTGTAAGTGCTCTTTTGGAGCGGTTTTAAAGGCGAGGGGGTATGGTTTGTGCAAGTTCTATCGCTTTTGTTGTATTTTTCATATACTGTACTGCACAAAATACATATACATGTAGCTCAACATCAGCATCAGAATGACATTGTTTTTCTATGACCATGTGATGCCCACATGGCCAACAGGCACGACGACCATTGTTTATTGTCTTTATGGGGGAGACTGATTGTCTCGCGGACTTTCTCCCATCAGTAATGAATGGGTAGAGGGAATAAGGGGGAGCGAACAGGGGTTAGAGAGAGAAAGGGGTATTTTTCCAGGAGGTTGGCAACCATATGGCATCCATTAGCCACTTCCTGTTCTCCGGCGAGGGTCCCTCTCATCACGGAAACGTCAGGAAGCAGACCGACTCTCCAAACTGAGGGTTTGAAGAATTCTGCTCTGCACAGACAGGTCAAATCTGTGAATGATCACACAAAAAGGAATAAAGACTCAAATCTTAGTCTTCTTCAGCCCAAATTGTTTCGCTCTGGCATATTCGTACTGTATCTAGGCTATCAGCCTAGACGCCTAATATTATTATTGATGTGGGTCTGTAGTAGATCTTGTACAGTATATGCTACAAGATCTCACTATTGGATCTCAGTGCTTCTTTGCTGTGTCATTGCCTGCTCTATCTTTGACTACAACTACTATACTCCTTGCCTGGATTTCATATCTTGCTCTGTAATAGCCCATGCGGAAAGGAAGCTGCTGGATTTGAACCCCCAGGAGTGAATCTTTTAATTGTGCAGTTCCCATTAATGGCCCAGCAGATGTCGCTATTTCACCTCCTGCTGCCCGCAGAAGCATACACTCTATTCAAGTGAACAAGGTTTTAGACTTCACACTTGATTTTATTTAACCTTAGTTTAAAGTATTTTTTGAATTATTATGATATGCGTTTAGTAAATTATGGTCCCGTTAATTTTAAAATGGATGAAAAAGTAGGGCATGCTTCTAGGGGTTCTACTGGTTCTAAGGGAAGAGTCACCGTCGCTTCCTCCTTTTGACTTGTCTTGTACTCTTTCTCTATGGCTCTCACATAGATTTGGCTCTCACACATATTTTAATTTGACTCTTGCATCCCTTCCCGTTGGTTGCCGCCCTAGGATACTGGTGATGTAGTAGACCTGTATTGAACTCATCACTTAATACGAGTATTGTTAAAATGCAGTGGTGTAGCCATTCAACCTTATGGCACGTGTCTAACAATGCTGATTTGCAGTGTTGTAGTTCGACCATGAGTGTCCTGAATTTGGCATTGTATATAATTATGCTCACAGCTGTTGAATGTTATCTTCTGTTGAATGCTCCCATTTCCCTGCACATATTTATTTGGAGAGATTCTATGACAGACAGGCAGGCAGGCAGGCAGGCAGACAGACAGGCAGGCAGGCAGGCAGGCAGGCAGGCAGGCAGGCAGGCAGGCAGACAGACAGACAGACAGACAGACAGACAGACAGAATTCCATATTTTTATTAAACTTATATACTATATACAACTTTTATATAAAACAAAAAATAATCGTATTGGCTAAAGGAAACTGGAAGATTCTGGTGTTGGTTGGGTAATAATTAAGACAATTCAATTCAATTCAAAGGGCTTTATTGGCATGAGAAAACATACGTTTACATTGCCAAAGCAGAAAGAACAATACAACAATACAGCAATACAATCAATACAAAAATTATGTACATTTGAGGATCAGAATCTTCAATAGATCAAATTCTATGTACCCAGGTCACTCGATGCAGGTATAGTGCAGGAATATACACAATGATTAGTCTTTAGGGTGGTTGTGTTCCATTTGATATCCTTCTCCTATCACAGCAACTCACAAATCTTGCTGCTGTGTTTGCACATTGTTGTACTTCGCCCAGCAGATATGGGATTTTTTTGTCATTGGTCATGTTTTCAAAATCTCTGTGTGTGGCTGTAATCAGTGGGAAGTATGTGTCTCTGATGTCTTGGTACAATGGACAGATGGTTAGGAAGTGTAGCTCGGTTTCCACTTCATTTTGTGTGCAGTGGGTGCATAGTCTGTCTTCTCTCGGGATACACGTCTGCCTATGACGGCCTTTCTCGATCGCGAGACTGTGCTCACTGAGTCTGTACCTAGTTAAGATTTTTCTTTGTTTTGGGTCGGTCACGGTGCTCAGGTATTCTGCCACTGTGTATTCTCTGTTTAGGGCCAGATAGCATTCTAGTTGTCTCCACCAGGCCGAAGGCATGGGGAGAGAGTATGTTTTGCACTCCGTCCGTCCGTGTGTCCGTGTGTCCGTGTGTCCGTGTGTCCGTGTGTCCGTCCGTGACAAGCTAATCTCGGCCACCGTTAACCCGGTCGATGCCACATTTTGCACACACACTCCCTGGATGCCAACGATGAACCTCTGCCCCAAAACTTCCAGAACGGCCTGTTATAGCGCCACCAGGAGGCCGCTTTGTGCAAAACAAGTTTTTGCACAGTACACCTACAGATTTTGTCCAAAAATCCCGCAAATCGTTACACAGTATCTCCATAGTCATGTGCTCAAGACGGATGTGTCTGATATTTCATATTCCATCCTAATTGGCTTAACATTGGCTTTCAAATTTTGCAGGATTGGCCTGTTTTGAACAAAAAACCTCAAATCATGAACGCAGCGTGCAATTTCACGTGAAATCTTTCACGCACTTTCCTACTAGGCTGAGGAATATAGCCCACCCATTTCACATTGCCCTGTTATAGCGCCACCAACAGGTGGATTGTGCATGCGTGCCATCAACACGGATCTGCACCATTTCCCATATTCCATCCTGATTGGCAAAGATTGGAACAAACAAACAAAAAACATGTTTATATTACTCCTAAATATTCCTATCCTCCTGGTGGAGACCTGTGCCCAGAAGGGCACTTTTTCTAGTTTACTCTGCTTTTGTGTTGCTTCTTTCCAATGTGTCAGATAGTTTTCCTTTTGCTGTTTTATAATTTGGTTTAGTCCAATG
This sequence comes from Protomyctophum parallelum, assembly GCF_964188405.1. Taxonomy (NCBI): domain Eukaryota; kingdom Metazoa; phylum Chordata; class Actinopteri; order Myctophiformes; family Myctophidae; genus Protomyctophum; species Protomyctophum parallelum. Next base: position 37,052,522 of record NC_139700.1, read on the forward strand.
GGTTTTCTATCTAATTAAGACAGTAAGACTCATCGGCCGTCTTCTGTTTTTACAAAAGGATCAGTGGAAGCTCAGTGTTGAACCTTCGCTTGGCAACGTCTCTGGTCTTCTGTCTGTCTGTCTTCTCTTGACATTTTCTCTAAAGCCTCCTGTCTCTCTCCATCTGGTGCGTCTTAGCATCTGTCCCAGTGGGAAGTTTGTCTCCCGTCCGTTCCCTCCTGCGTGTGGACTGTGGATTGTGTTATCCCGCTGGCTCCTGAGAACCTGATTATAGCCTTTATATAAAAAGAAAAACACAATAACAAGGATCTGCACATGTGCATTGTTTGTGCACAGACAGTCTGAAGTGAATGGAGAGAGACAAGAGCCAAACCGTCAACAGCCTTGAAAAGTGTCTTCCTGAAACGGTACATAATAGCCATTTGAAAAGGCAGGAGGTTGTTTTGAAACTGTAATCTGAAAAGTCTCTCATCTGAACTGAACGGAAAAATAAGTCAATAAACCATTCTCCACATAAAGTGTGAAAGTACTTTTCACAATGCTAAATATCCATCTGAGGATAAAAAAATAACTTGGTAAAGTTTGCAATATTGTTAAAATGACCTTCCCAGATGTGTTGCATCATTCTGAGAGTGTCATTTAATTAAATGAAAAGTACACAAACTTACGTACAAATACTTTCTCTGTTGGTTCGTCGGGTTCAACCAGTTAGCACTGTGCACACAAAAAAATCATCCTTGTTTTGATTACATGTGACAGCAACAATACAACAAGAGACGGTTTGTGGTTTGAATTGTCCAATGATGTCAGCAGAGGAAATCAATCACAGTGAACGCTGAACTTCAACAAAATAGTGAAAATAGATGATCTACAAGCTCAAAACGTGACACAATTTGACATATGCTAGATCTGCTATTTTCTTTTTCTTTTTGTTTGTCATTCTTTATGTATAAACTATAAAGTAAAACAATCACACTCGTGTGAAGTGAGGGGCACTCCTACCATCATACATCATCACATTCCATGCTACGGACACACAGACACACAAGGCTGACCATATAGGAGGGGCTAGCACCCCTCAAACATAAAAAAAAAACTTGTGATCCATAATAATGGGCCCACAGCTTGTTTTTGGGAACCTCTGATCTAAAGGGCTTGATGGTAGATTTTATTCTCTGATATTCTCTGAAGTGTATTTTGTTGTTCTAAATATTAAAACCCAGCTAATCCTTTTGTCCCCCCCTTCAGGTGAAACTGGGACACATCTACTACATGCACGACAGCACCGAAAGCAAGGAGGACAGCTTCACGCTTTCCGCCTCGGCCTACGAGCTGGAGCGCCGCAGTCTGCCTGTCACCGTGACCATCACAGTCATCCCCATCAACGACGAGCCGCCCAGACTGACACGCAATACTGGACTGGAGGTACTGGTCTATTACTGTCAAAAACTGATTATATTATTCTATCCACGTGAACCCTATTGTGTCCCTATGTGTGGGGAAAGCATTCGGCGAGAGTAGCAGATCTGCAAGCATTTTGCTTCGTCTATACTCTTATAGATCCCAGTAGGGTACAGCATCCAGTACATGTTCCAGTTCCAGTTGGTTTTATGTACAATTGTTTTCTGAGTTCTGTTGTTGGAACAAATTTGGTTGTGAAAGGTTTCAGAAGGCCTATTGAAGAATCTTTATTACACGGTTTGCTTTAACCACACAACAGCAGAGGTATTTTGAATTGGTTTTATATGTCATAAACCGTTGCATTATTGAAGGGGTGCAATAACAGTCCACACCCAGTAGTACTTGGATGAAGAAAGATTTGAAAATACTTTCTAAACAATCTGTTGGAAAGCTCAGAGCTGCGTACTTGCAACAATGCTTTGTTGTGGAATCTTTAAAAATGTCTATGACTGCACATTAATGACATTTATGAAGTTATGAAGCTCTCTGGGCCTGTTAAAGGCAAACTATTTCATGTGTATCATATGGTCTAATACAACATACTATGGGTAGTATTTATTGTTGTATTACTGTATATGGGTCATGATAACCCAACAAGTGCTTTCCTAACATGGACAATGGGCAATAGACTCCTTAACCATGCAGGTCAACACAAGACCTTTTCTGGGCATGTCATAATAGAGTAACATTAGTGGGAATAAGCCAACATTCTGCAAACATAGCAGGTCTACATCCTCACAACGCATTGCGTTTGACGCATTGTGAAAGGGGGCGGGGGAAAAGGCCCCAGAGGGCCAAGTGCGGCCCTCTGGGGGACCCCCGGCCAGTGAAGTATACAGTATAAGTGGTTAATATACTAATCCGTCTTCAGACAGCAGGAAGGACGGCTCACAAGGAGCCAGCATAGAGGAGACACTGGGGAGGAGTTGGGTTGAACTCAGGTCAGACACAGGAGAGATGGATGTTTGACATGATAGAGTCCGAGACCAGCAAACCGCTGCACCTTCACTGCCCACTAAAACATTGTTATTGTGACCTTGTTTGTCACCGCTGAACAAGTGCTGTTGTTTGAATGTCTTTATGAACTATCAGCTTCATAGCTGAAACTACAGTATGTATATTTTACAGACAGTGTGCGTGCGTGCGTGCGTGCGTGCGTGCGTGCGTGCGTGCGTGCGTGCGTGCGTGCGTGCGTGCGTGTGTGCGTGCTTGCTTGTGTATGTGTGTGCATGTGCGTCAGTGTGGCTGTGTATACAGTGTACACAGCCGTGCGTGCGAGATACTTCAGGGGGATGTCTGTAATGGCTGCATCTGTATGCAGTTTCAGGCTATTAACAGAGTCTGTCAGATGAAAGTGAAGTCTTGCTCTGTGTTTATATGTAAAAGTTTGCGTTATTAACACTAAGATTAAATTGGAAAGGTTAGCTATCATAGAAAAATATGTTTTGTTTTTAAAGCATGTGGTATATATTTTGTTGTATCCTGCAAGCCATTATACTGTAGGGGCTACACCTTTTATGTGTAGGCCTACAGTGTTTATTCATAAAAAGGAAAATATGTTGGATGTTCCAAAAGTATTGAATCCTCCAACCAGACTCATAACAACTTAATAACACACAATTTAAACATTTAGCAGACACTCTTATACTAGTAAATCCAATACATTGCATCTCTTTGCAATGTGTTGTGTGTTGCAGAGATAGTGGTTGTCATGACTCAGAGTATTTAATGCAGCTGAAATCACGCAGTCACACTGGTGTGTGACCAAGTGGTGTTAACTCACTGCACAGAAAGAACTGCTAACGTACCGCACAAGACAGGTTGATGCTCTGCACATCTGTTTACATTTCAAGGTTATACAAACTGTGATGTGATTGGTTGAAAAAGACAGTATGGGCAGGGCTTCTTGGCATGACATAAGTCCAGAGGTTGGAATTGATCAATGCCACTTCAGTTTAACAGACTCTCTATACTGCATTATGAGCTTGTAGATCTGCTATTTTTGGTGAACGTTTCCCCCCAGAATAGGAATGATGGGTTTTTCTCGTGACATACTGTATTGCTTGAAATGCCATTGGCAGGCATGTTTTACAGGCCCTTCTTTGAGACACTGACCAAATACACACACAGAAATATTGCCATCTTATAATGAGCATTAGTGAGGACCAATTATATGAAGATAATTGGATAAAGTGGTCCTTTAATTGATTTGGATTAGTTTCATGGTCATGGATTGGGGGAGGTAGCTCGTATTCTGATCGTATGGTCACATGGTGCTGGTTGAGCCATGAATGTAAAGCTATAGTAAGGGGGCTGTCTGTCTCGGTCTAGGGCTATGTATGTGCAGTACAGTATGTCACTCTACGTGTATCTCCAGATTTGTCTGCTGAAAACACAGCTCTACTTTACACACCTCTAGTTCTGTCTGAGCAGATTGAGGCTTTAGACGGCGACTGTCTCCAGATAAAACGGCAAAGTCCCGTTGTGTTCAAATTTTTTATTGACCCTTTACACGAGAATGCACACTTTATGAAAACGCTATAATGTCGCTAGGAGGCGATAACGGGCTGCTAAAAAGACCAGTCACCCACGTACAAGAAGAAGAACCAGGTAGCTCCCCCTTCACGCAACCCTATCGGGGTTTTGAATGACGCTTCCAGACCACGACGGGTTGTGGCCGTTGCTTGCTGCCTGCTTTCAACTAACGCATCGAGTAACAGACAGGCTGACAGGCAGCCCAGAGCATGCAGGCAGAGCGCGCCACGCGATGGTTATATGTTTTATAATACATAGGCTACATAAACGCTGCTGCCACCTATCTAAGGCATTTCATTAACATCATGGTTTTACATTCCATCGCTGATGAGGCTTGTTCATTATAGGAACTCCATAATAAACAGCGTTGTGAGCCAACATGAGCCAAGGCAACATTTTCCAAATTTCATCATACTTTAAGTAGCATGTGACATGCCAAACTAGGGGGTTTTCATGAAAATTGGCCTAAATTCGGCCATAGTCACTTGCCCAAATGTGCCCAATTGTACTGACCTAATCACATTTTGTGATGACGGCTCTGGCCGTTTTTAGGTGTTTTTCGTGCAAAACTAATGCTTGTAAATTGGAATGGATTCAGAATCATGACTGTAGTTTGACATGTCACATGCTACTTAAAGCATGATGAAATTTGGAATTTTTTGCCTTATATTGGTTGTCTATGGTGTGGTATACAAAAAGGGCCATAACTTTTTTTCGCGATGTTTCCGGCAGAGCAGACCTCTCATTCTGTGGACCTTAATGGCCAAATGAATAGAAAAAACACAAATAAAAAGTATGTCATGACATCACAGGTCCTCTCAGGTTTGGGGTGACTGGCTCCCCGGCTATAAAGGCAAGGTGGTGATTGTCTAGCTACATTAAACTGAGGTGATCAGTATTCTGAGGCACCCAGGCTGGACTTAATTGCATCACAGCACTCAATTTGAGAAAACCTGCTCTATTATACCAGTTTCTGTTGAGATCCAGAGTGCAAGACATGAGAATGAAAAAGGCTTTTGAAAGTACAGCAAGTGATCTAAAGTGTAGGGTTACCTCAAGACAAAAGGGAGGAACAGTCAGTATTGACCGCACTATACGGCCTTGTAGACAGATGGAGAAGGAACATGCAGGTTCAGAGGTGCCCGGTCTCAGCCACGTCTCCAAAAAGTCTAAAGAAAAACAACAAGGTTGCAGTCAGATCAATACGGATCAAAAATCTAAACGTTTTGTTATTGACAAAACAATAAGGTAGACAGCACTCCTTTCCCCGGAGTCACCAGGCAGGCATGCATGCAGGACGAACGGGGACATGAGCTATAGTGGTTTTTAACCCTTTTCATATCAAGGTCCATTATTTATTCTGCATTTGAGCCATGGACCACCATTTGATTTTAACATCTCAAGACCCAAAACTTAACTTAAAATATTTTGTTATCGTTGGATACGATTTTGTCCACAATTCCATGCTGTAGGTTATAGATGTGGTACCGTAGATAGGAGAGTCATCAGGTCTTATTGTTATTTTTTTCAAAAAAGTGTACAGTATAATGTTAAAATGTAGTTTTTTATGTGGGCATGCCCACCAGTTCATTAAGTATGCCTGGTTTGCCTGGTGGGGGGGGGGGGGGTATGATACAGGGGGGAGGGGTTTGGGGAGGGGCTGATAGTGTGATGTCAGTATAT